>NC_079229.1:5452589-5482589 GCF_029633865.1 Lampris incognitus
ACACAATAATGCTGATGGCAGGGGCTAAAGCCCAGATTTAATCACAACCGTCACCCACCTGCCAATAGAAAATTACACAACGGGTATCGATGGCAGCCTCCCAATAGTGTTGAGCCCGCCCCCGCCCACCGCCCCCGCCCGCCCCTGCAGAGCAACCAGGATGGGCCCGGCTGTCAATCAGTGGGTTTTAATGGTGAAGTTAAGGCGTCGCAGTCTGGCAAATTAAGAGTTAACCACCTCGCCGAGGTGCATGCTGGGTACGGTTCAGGACGCTGTCCTGTGATATGTCAGCATTCACGGTCTTGCAATGCGAGACTGACTTGTAGTGCAATGCAGTTGTTATTTATTTATTTGTTTGTTTGTTTATTTACTTATTTGTTTGGGGGGGGTTCCCCCTTTTTCTCCCCAATTATACTCGCCCAGTTACCCCACTCTTCCGAGCCACCCCGGTCGCTGCTCCACCCCCTCTGCCGATCCGGGGAGGGCTGCAGACTACCACATGCCTCCTCCTATACATGTGGAGTCGCCAGCTGCTTCTTTTCACCTGACAGTGAGGAGTTTCACCAGGGGGATGTAGCGCGTGGGAGGATCACGCTATTCCCCCCAGTCCCCCCCCCCCAAACAAGCGCCCCGACCTACCAAGAGGAGGCGCTAGTGCAGCTACCAGAAGACATACCCACATCCGGCTTCCCACCCACAGACACGGCCAACTGTGTCTGTAGGGGCGCCCGACCCAGCCGGAGGTAACACGGGGATTCGAACCGGCGATCCCCGTGTTGGTAGGCAACAGAATAGACCGCCGTGCTACCCGGACGCAGTTGTGTTATTATCGCCAAAACCTTATTTACATTAGAATACAACTGCAAACTGGGCTGCATTTGCCACTGACTATTGAAGATGTTCAGGACATAGTTGCACAACTTTGTATGCAAAGCATTGTGGGCTCGGCCACAGCATTTATTAAATAGGCTGAATTGATTAATGAGCTTTTTTGACCGCTTATATTCAGATTACAATGTAAGTTGTGATTAGTTTGTAGTCATGGATAAATCCACATGCCTTGCAACATTTCATTTCCCAGAAGTGTTCATGTTTATTTGCTATCTTCAGCAACAAAAACAACAAAAAAAAAAGAGAAAAAAAATCTAGTTTCGGGTTTCAGCTGTCAGAGCGGGCTAATTCATGAACTCGAAGAAACATTTGTCTGGTTCATCGAGGCTTACTCCCTGTGACTGCAACGTTGCTTTTCTGTGTTTTATGTCTCAAACATCAAATCAGGGGGAGTTTAGATTGTGTGTGATGTAATTGTCAGTCTGGAGCGATGCATGTTCTCTGATTTTAACCAGAGCTTTGTCAGTGTCTCAGACAGGCCTCTGTTCCAATCATACATAATCATGTACATGCACAAGAATTCTCTCTCACACATGCACACATACACACACATGCACACATGCACACATGCACATGCACACACATGCACACACGCACACATGCACGTGCACACACATGCATACGTGCACACACACACACACATGCGTACCTCATCAAGATAGCAGACACTACTCGGTCCTGACGGGTATCGGTCCTGTGGTTTGGATACCAATCAGTCTCAAAAAAATGTTTACATTTCAAATGTGCAGCGTGCTTTGACTTTAAGGTGCTCCTATATAGATTGTTATACCACAATTAAGGCCTATCGAAATGCAAGCAATTTTACAATCACCCACCATACACACACACACACACACACATTTAAATGCATGAACACACAAGTTCAAACACAACAGACACACGGGGATGCACACTCACGATCATGCAGACCTGTTCCCTTTGTGCTGTCTTGGCCCATCGTTATTTTTTTATTTTTTTATTTATTTTTTTGTTAATTCTGACAAATGTTGGTGAACGGCCTTGAGATAAACTACGTTTTCTCCGCCCAGAGAAATATTTAAAAATAGTCGTTCGTTTGAACAAACCCGGCCACATGGTATCACTTCTGAGCGCCGTCCCCAGGCCTGATTAACCCACGCATTTCTAAAACTCGCCGGTAAACGTGTAATCCACTCTGCCTAAATTGACGCGGGGCCTTCTTCGCCCGCGCGCCCCCGCGGGCTGGGTTTTCGCCCCCCTCTCGCCGGGGCAACGGCGTGTTTTCCCGTGCGTGTGTGTTTGTGCTTCCGTGTGCCGGCCCCTGACAGCTATCATTTCTGACACGGAGCGTTTTGTTTTCTGCGGGGCTCTGCTCCGTTTCATGTCGTAATAGCTTCCCCGTGACGGGCGGGGAAGACCCGCTCCGCTCTCAGCCATGACTCCTGCAGTATTTACATGTTTACTCTCACAATTTCCATCTGTTGTTTCTGGAACAATCAGCGGCGAGGGCCTGCAGATAGACTCGGGGAATGGCTGCGAGCCGTCGCACTCAACTTGGGTTTCATGATTGGCGAGGCTGGGGCTGATTATGCTTGGTGAGGACGGGGGCGGTGGGGCTGGGCGGGGCGGGTGGGGTGGGGGTTGATTTTCTTGTTTTCCTCAAGGCCCTCGGAGTTTGATGGCAAGTTGGGGATCTGCGTGCGATGGGCCTCGTATAAATGAACTTCAGCAGGGATGAGATAGACCTCCGAAGTGTCGTCGTCATTTCAGGGCTCTAAAACTCCATCCGGCTGCCATTTCTTAGTTTTTGGAATCCTGTGCCTATCATTTTGTTTTCAAAATGATTATTATTATGATTATTTCTTCTTCTTCTGTCTTTCTTCTTTTTCTATTTCCTGTTTCTCAGGAGTCACCACAGCCCATTTTACTGTTTCCGCTGGTTACCTTGTAAGGGCAAAGTACCAACGGCGGCCGTTGTTAACCCGGGATCTGGTATGGAGCCTCGACCGATCCGGTATGGTCTTGTCGATCTGCATCATGATTGGGCAAAATCTTACATCGGATGCCCTTCCTGCCCCAGCCACTGACGCTATGGACAGGAGCACAGGTAAGGCGCCGGAGGCCGTCCCAGTATGGCGCCCATGCCAAAATGTATTAGGTGATATAAGTAGAAATGACATGTGACGAGGTTCTTACATATTTTAACATTTTAGCGAATTTTCTAAGAACGGTGGAGATGGTGTGTATGCTGCGTCACCGGGCTAGGACAGCACCTGCCACCGGTACATGTCAGCGCTAACCACGGCTTGTGCTAAGCTAACTACTGCTATTGATTTTAATATGCAGCTTCAAAACTGATCAAAATCCACCTAATCCATGGGCGTCCGGGTAGCGTGGCGGTCTATTCCGTTGCCTACCAAGACAGGAATCGCCAGTTCGAATCCCTGTGTTACCTCCGGCTTAGTCAGGCATCCCTACACACAGTTGGCCATGTCTGCGGGTGGGAAGCCGGATGTGGGTATGTGTCCTGGTCACTGCACTAACGCCTCCTCTGGTCGGTCGGGGCGCCTGTTTGGGGACTGGGGGGAATAGCGTGATCCTCCCACACGCTATGTCCCCCTGGTGAAACTCCTCACTGTCAGGTGAAAAGAAGCGGCTGGCGACTCCACATGTATGGGAGGAGGCATGTGGTAGTCTGCAGCTCTCCCCGGATCGGCAGAGGGGGCAGAGCAGCAACTGGGACGGCTTGGAAGAGTGAGGTAATTGGCTGGGTACAATTGGGGAGAAAAGGGGGGGGGGGGTTGACCTAAACCAATCTAGATATGCATGAGAGCAATTCTCAAACGCGAAAAGGGTCAATATTAGCCTTGGACATAGTTGAAGGCAATTATATTTTCACCCCATGGTATCATATATTGAGGCTTTAGCCAACGCGTCGGTATGTGATACTCTTTCTTTGGCGTATACGTGACATGTGGCAGGATGACCACAACCTACTCGTAACCCAAAACTTGCCCACCACCTAACCTGTACATCGTTAATAGTCATATATTAGGCCGGAGGTTTAACATTGGGGCGTATGGAACATACCAGCGGCTCTGTGCAGACGTAGAAGGATAGCGTGGAGTCAAGAGTCAGTGGGATAAACAGTAATTGTGAAATTACACACCTATGCCTTTCTACACTGGACCGAAACAGGGTCAGATGCGGATTTCCTCATGTGGACGAGAGATTTATGTCCCGCACTGGAAAAAATCAGGCTTGTGACCCCGCTTTAGCCAGACTGGCGGGCCAAAACTCATTAATGGATTTCAGATACATTACAAAATCAATCAAAAGCTCCATACATGGTCAATAATATATTGACGTTTTAATGTTGTCAATTATGCTAGAAACAGGGATGTTTACACACCACGAACACACAAAAGCAGTGGTGTGATAATAACAATTACAGGATAGTATATCGTGAATTAAGAACTACAATGACTGAGTTGATTTCATTACATGGTAACAATGTTACGTTAACCATGCTACAATGTTACATCACGTTGCAACGTGATGTAACATTGTAACATTGGCGACGAGGTAAAGGCAACACTAAGAAATAACTTAGTAGTTAAAAAATTAATTTATCTGAAGAATGTGAGATTTAAAAGACCTCGTTGCCGTGTCCATACAAATGATGCTAATGAGCTAAAATAGGACATGGCGACAATACAGAGATAGAATTTCAAAGTTATCCGCTGGACACATGAAGTAAGAAATGTGTGTTGCTTTTCCCCAGGATATTAGAAAGTAGGTTACATATGAAGAATTCATAAACGCCATTCAGGCAATTCCTCAAATGCAAAATGCTGGTAGATAATATAAAATCTGTTCTTTACTAAAGGCAGTTTGAGATCAAAATGTCAAAACACGCCCGGAGAATAACGACGGGGGCAGATTTGTGTCACATCCACAATCATGTGCTACTACTACAAGCAATGCTAAATAATCATTTAGAAGTCAAAGGAAAACAATTTCTATTAAGAAGTAAGGTTAAACCCCCAGAGGAGGAGCGGCAGCTCGGAGAGAGAGGTCGATACTGATGACTGTGTGGATAGAGAGAGAAAGAAAGCAAAGAAACACAGGCGGGATGAAAGGGCGAGCGGGTCCCTAGCGATGTGGCTGCAGACGTAGCGGGTTCCCAGCGTCGGCCTGGCCGAGCGTCGGGTTTCTCCGTGCCGGAAGTGGCCCGTTTCCCCTGGCGACAAGCTCTTCCTGCAAAATAAAGAAATCATTAGAAAGATGACAGCTGGGCCAGCCAACAGAAAGCCCCGGGGGGCCGGGCCTCCGAGAGCTGCCACCCAGCATTACCCTGCAGCCTTTTGCCCCGGCATCGCGTCCTTCACGGGGTAAACAACACTACCACAACACCGCCCTCACACTGGCTCCGTCAAACTGGCAAAGATCCTTGTTTTTTCTACCACGTCCAGCTTCTCTCGCTCTTTCATTCTCTTTCTCACTTGTTTTTTTTTGCCAGACCGTCTCGCTCTCTCTCTCCGCCTCTCTTCCCCACTTCCTTCCTGTTGCACATCAACAGTTACTTGTCGTTCAGTCTTCTGTCTCTCTCACTCTCTGCCTAAATCCTTCCCTATCTCATTTTTTTTCTCCATACAGAATGGTCAGAATAGTGGATAACGGATGAAGAATGAGGGGGGCGGGTGTCCGGGTGGCGTGGCGGTCTATTCTGTTGCCTACCAACATGGGGCTCGCCGGTTCGAATCCCCGTGTTACTTCCGGCTTGGTCGGGCGTCCCTACAGACACAATTGGCCGTGGCTGTGGGTGGGAAGCCGAATGTGGGTACGTGTCCTGGTTGCTGTACTAGCGCCTCCTCTGGTCGGTCAGGGCGCCTGTTCGCGGGGGAGGGGGAACTGAGGGGAATAGCGTGATCGTCCCCCTGGTGAAACTCCTCACTGTCAGGTGATAAGAAGCGGCTGGCAACTCCACGTGTATGGGAGGAGGCGTGTGGTAGTCTGCAGCCCTGCCCGGATCGGCAGAGGGGGGCGGAGCAGCGACCGGGACGGCTCGGAAGAGTGGGGTAGTTGGCCAAGTATAATTGGGGAGAAAAAAGTGGGGAAATCCCCCCCCCAAACAAAAAGAATCAGGGAGATGAGGGGGTGTGTGATGGGAGTATGGCGTCTGATGCGGCGGCCCAAACAGGCTGACATTTGAACCCAGAATAAATGCGGAGCGGGTCTGGGGTTGTCGGGTCTCGGCTCGGCAGTGACCTCTGGCAATCACGGCGTGTGGCACCAGCGCCAGGGCCTCCGCACCGCGGCCTTCTGGGAGCACGCCGCTCTGCATTCCAGCTCTAAGTCGTCCTGGAGCATTTCCTCCACAGGCCGTTGCTTCTGTCTGCCAGACGAGTGCAGAGCCAAAGAGCCTGAGGACTTAAGCATGCGTCAAAAGAGTTCTCCCAGAAACCATCAGGGCTTGACCCACGCTGGAATAATTACCCTGCAGGGCAGACATTTTGAAGGTGACGCCAAAAGAGGCTCATCCTGTGCTTAAGGGACTACACAGGACAGATACTATAGACCAGACCGGGGGCTCTCAAACTTATTATTCAAAGGTCCATATCTGATTTCTATTCAAGGTCAGAGGTCCGGAAAGATTGGCCATAACATTTAATCAACTCCCTTCTAACTTTTGTGATAAGTTATTACTTTTAAAAGGTTCTGTGAAGACCCGCCCTACTCTGCCCCTGATTGGCTCTAACCCTAACGAAGCTATGGGTAGGCTGCTCGTTACTGTCATTTATGGCTGTGTTAGTTTCTCTCCTCTGCTCTGCTCTCTGTGTTTCAGCAAGGGCGGGGCTGAGCCCCTCCCCCCCCCCCCCCCCCCCACACACACACACGGAGCGGAGCAGGGGAGCGACAGTGAGCCAGGTGAAGTGAAGATAGCGTGACTCGAGGTGATGGAAGACCGCACTCGTTACGTTACTGTAAGTACAGTGAACGCTTCTCACCACCCCCGAAACAAATTCTCCGGTGTAACGTTAATGCGCGGACTTGGCAGCAACAACACACAAAATAGAAAACGTTGCACTCCGTGGCGTGTTGTATTCACAACACGAGGTATGGGCTGGGTCCGGGCTGACTCGCCGTGTGGTGCGGATGCGGGCCAAGGTCCAGATTTTGAGAAGCCCTGCTGTAGACAGGGAGACATTAAAGCTATTTTCAAATACAGACACCCTGCATATATTATATAGAGTTATTATAGATATTACAAAATACACAGCAAGCAGAGAAAATACAATGTTGCTACTGTCACACACACACACACACAGTTTCCAGTGTCACATCTCATATGGGAAGGAGGAGGTACAGATTAGTGTCTCATGGCCTCATGGCCGCCTCCAGGTGCCATGACTCTGTTACCATGACGATTACGAGTGACACAGGTTAACACCTGCTAGCGCTCACTCATGGAGATTAATGTGGCTGCTCAAACAAGACACACACACACACACACACACGCATGCATGCATGCATACATGCACATGCACCCACACTGGACCCCTGTCCCCTCTAATGGGGACTGATAAAAGACAGGCTCCGTCTCTTACAAATGGGACTGACCGGGCAGCTTGGGGTCAGCTCCACTGCAACCATTTCCATGTGCCGCTGCACTTAAACATAGCGAGCCATGAATAGGAAGCGGGGCCGAGCTGAGCGGAGCCCTTCTGCACTCGCCTGGCTTGGCTTCGCTTGGCTGACGCGACGCCATCACCAAGCATGAGCTCTTCTTCTTCTTTCCTAAAACGGCAGATTAAATAAATGGACATTTGGAGGTCGCCTGAAAGGCAGGCAAAACAGGCTGCCGGTCGATGACGCAAGATAGTGAATTCCAAGTACGTCTGAGCAAGCAGGCACACACACACACACACGCACACACACACACACACACACAAGTTCACTATGTGCACACAAAGAGCAGGTAGCTGGCCAAGACGGTCGTTATGACCGTTTAGGATTTTCAAAACTTAATAACTGTGGGGGGGGGGGGGAGACACAGGCCTGCCGGCCCCTGAATTCTCCTAAAGTTGCACATATTTGCATAAAAACGAGTTTAATGTGGCCATTTTAAGTTTTTTGAAATTAGTATTAAAGTTGTTAAAATGTTAATTTTGGTGTCAGTTAGTTTCATAACAGACACACTAACATATGCAATGCATTAATATCCCAGTTGGGTCATTATCTTGACAGAATATAGAGTTTAAAAACCGTGGCAGTCAAAATGACCGCCCGTGGTCGTTCTAGTAGTCTTAAAGTTCCGGTCGTTGTTTGGGACTGTTTCAATATTTATTTTCAGTTCTTTTTTTTACATTTCCTGTTTTATAGGCCTTGTTACGTTTGTTAGATTAGCAGCATGTGTTTTCTGTTTGGTTTTTCAGGTAATATTTTCCCTTTCTCAATTTTGCTATTCAAGTTCGACCATGTCTCTGAAGTTTAAATTGTTTAAAAACAGTACTATAGTTATTAAAATGTTAATTTTGGTGTCAGTCATTTCCTAACAGACATACTAACATATGCAATGCATTAATATCTCACTTGGGTATTTATCCTGGCAGAATACAGAGTGTAATGGTCGTTTTAGGTAGGAGTGAAATCCCGGTCATTCTAGTGTTGAAATCGCTCACACTTGGTCCCTTAGTTTCTCTCTCTCTCTCTCTCTCTCTCTCTCTCTCTCTCTCTCTCTCTCTCTCTCTCTCTCTCTCTCTCTCTCTCTCTCTCTCTCTCTCTCTCTCTCTCTCTTCTCTTTCGTCTCGTCTCTCTCTCATCTCCTTCTCTCATCTCTCTCTCTCGTCTCTCTCTCTCTCTCTCTCTCTCTCTCTCTCTCTCTCTCGTCTCTCTCTCTCTCTCTTGTTTCTCTCTCTCTGTCTCTTGTCTGCCTCTCTCTCATCTCGTCTCTCTCTCTTTTGTATCTCTCGTCTCGTCTCGTCTCGCCTTGCTTTCTCGTCTCTCTTGTCTCTCTCTCTTCTCTCTTGTTTGTCTCTCTCTCTCTCTTGTTTCTCTCTCTCTCTCTCTGTCTCTTGTCTGCCTCTCTCATCTCGTCTCTCTCTCTTTTGTCTCTCTCGTCTCGTCTCGCTTTCTCGTCTCTCTTGTCTCTCTCGTCTCTCTCGTCTCTTATCTCTCTCTCCCTTGTTTCTCTCTCTTGTCTTTCTCTCTCTCGTCTTTCTCTCTCGTCTCTCGCTCTCTCATCCCTCTCTTGTCTCTCTCATCTCTCTCTCTCTTGTTTCTCTCTCTTGTCTCTCTCTCTCGTCTCTCTCTCTCTTGTCTCTCTCTCTCTCGTCTCGTCTCTCGCTCTCTCATCCCTCTCTTGTCTCTCTCATCTCTCTCTCTCTTGTTTCTCTCTCTTGTCTCTCTCTCTCTCGTCTCTCTCTCTTGTCTCTCTCTTATTTCTCTCTCTTGTTTCTCTCTCTCTCTGTCTCTTGTCTGCCTCTCTCTCATCTCGTCTCTCTCTCATTTCTCTCTCGTCTCGTCTCGTCTCGCCTTGCTTTCTCGTCTCTCTCATTTCTCTCCCTCTCTCTTGTCTCTCGCTCTCGTCTCTCTCATTTCTCTCTCTCGTCTCGTCTCTCTCTCTCATTTCTCTCCCTCTCTCTTGTCTCTCGCTCTCGTCTCTCATTTCTCTCTCGTCTCGTCTCTCTCTCTCATTTCTCTCCCTCTCTCTTGTCTCTCGCTCTCGTCTCTCTCATTTCTCTCTCTCGTCTCGTCTCGTCTCTCGCTTTCTCATCTCTCTTGCCTCTCTCGTCTCTCATCTCTCTCTCTCTTGTTTCTCTCTCGTCTTTCTCTCTCTCTCGTCTCTCTCTCTCTCGTCTCTCGCTCTCTCATCCCTCTCTTGTCTCTCTCATCTCTCTCTCTTGTTTCTCTCTCTCTTGTCTTTCTCTCTCGTCTCTCTCTCTCTCTCTTGCACACACACACAGACAAGTTCACTATATGCACACAAAAGATACACTTACACAAATTTCTGAAAGTAAGGTAGCCCCCCTTCTGATTTCATTTTACTCCTCTCGTTGTTTCCAAAGTGATGAGTTAACTGTCGAAGAAGAAAGAGAGGGTGAGAGAGAAGAAACAGAGAGAAGAACAGAGAGAGAGCGGCAGAGAGGCGGGTAAACAGACAGATGGACACACAGAGGAACAGAGAGATGGTATGTCTGAAAGACAGTAGATAAAACATAAGTAGATGTTAAATCAAAAAAACAGACAGACAGACACAGTCAGGCAGACGGACAGACAGTAAATCAGGCGGTCACAGATGGTAAATCAAGAAGACAGACAGACCAACAGAGGACAATAAGTCAGACAGACGGGCCACGTGGAACGTTAGACATTAAATATAGCATACAAAAATCTGACGAGCACATTCGTCGAGACAGAGAGCCGTCAGCATTGTCACCATGGCGCAGCAAATCCCCCAGTGAAGCAGGAAAAGCAAGCTGATCTAAAGTGCTGTGAGACTGTTGACACACCGTGGCACATTTCCATAGCTGTTGGCCATGCCGAAGCCCAGTGTGGTGGCTCGGGCTTATTTACACAAACGCAAATGAATCAGACAGTAGGGGCAGATGTTGCTCCATTGGGAAGATGGCCAGCAGTCGTGTTTTATTGTAGAAGCGTTCGGTGCTATCTTCCAGCGGGACATGGCATCTATTCCTAGTCCTCTGAACTCCCCTGGCATCGGTGACGATGAAGGATGAAGACGCAAAACACCGCAACTGCTGTCCTGCTCGTCCTACTATGTCCATATAGTGGCTGAATGCGCGTCCCCGGCTGCACAAGTGTTTTTGATTGAGCTGCACTGCCTGGAGCAGCTCCTCGTCTCCGTCTCAGAGCCGCGACTGTAAAATCCATTTGGGACACTAAGCCCTTAATGATGAGGGGATGCTGAGGTAGGGCAGGTACCCTGACTTCACTCCTGAACGCTGATGGTTTTTGGACCGGTCTAACTCCCAGGGTCTTGGGTGTCCATCTGGGCCAAATCACCCACATGGTACTATTTATTTGGCCTGTTAAAGACTCAGGGATAATCAGGAACCCTTTGGTCCTTTTCTTCTCTCTCTCTCGTTCTCTCTCCCTCGCTCTCTTCTTAGTCCTAATAGCAATTGATATGCGCTATTAGAAGGTATTCACTGTGTAGTTTGTGCTCACATGAAAGCTGTGGTCTGTTTACAGGGATCTAAATGATTGGGATTTGGAAAGCATTGTCATCCCGGTTAAGTCCAGGGAAAGGATACGAGGCACTTAATAACAATGAGGAACCAGATCCACGTGCACGCTTCACCGACGGGCCAGAATGTTGGGGAGGGCAGGCGCCAAAATACGCACACTGACACATAACAAGTAAACTGTGGCGCGGCGTGTCCTCCTGCAGGACTGACCGTATTCGCTCGGGAGTTTCAGGAAGTACATTAGCCTCTAATGACTTGAGGTCCCGAATCAAACATGGCCGGCCAGCCAGGGAATTCTTGGTTTAGTGTGACATACAAGCTGTCTGTTTTTATAGGAAACGCGTTGGAATTCAGCACAGCACAAGGTCAGCCGGGACTCCGCAGACCGATGTTTTTTAAACAAGTCCGCTTGCGGTGGAAATAGACAGGGATGTTTCGTTTTTTTTACAACGGGGACTCCTGCCGTCTGCTAACGCATGCATTGTGAGGAACGACAATATTAATACCAGTGATTTTCCGCAAAACAGTGTGTTTCCTTGTCTATCTGTCACGTCAACTGCAGGGCTCTTTAATATGAGCGTCGCGGCCGACCTCAATCTGTTCCTGATTATCGGCAATACATCGCTCAGCGTTGAATCTGGAAGGAGCCGCTGTCGGAGCGCTGTCACGCTATGTGCCGGAGCAGCCATTATACGTGATGGCACCAAACAATAGGGCCTTGCACCTTTTGTTGCTCAGGAACGGCCCCTGAAGGCCCCCCGTGTGTTCACACTTATTCCCTGAAAAAGTTCCCTAAATATCTTCGCCATTGGTCAGCCTTGTCATTTTGTACATGTCAGGTGGGAGGAGGGTGGATGTGAGATGGAGGAGGTGTGTGTGTGTGTGGGGGGGGGGGTAGAAAACAACAAAGCTTGGAGGTGTAAAATTAGCCTCGGGGCCACAGAGTGCATTGTTTGCCCTCTCAATACAAAAGGGAGGGGTGAGAGGAGCCGAGGCTGGGAATCACCCTGAGGGGGTGCAAGTAGGAAGGTGGAGGCGCACTAGGAAACAAAGTCCAGGTGACATCCTAGTGTCAGTGTCCCCCTTTTAGGGGACAGCGCAGTCGTATCAGTGACAAAACAGGCTGCAGGCCATGGGGCTCTGTCAATGGCGGTGTGATCCTTGCAGGGAGGGAGACAGTCCAAGTTTCATTTCAGACCTTTAGCAGACAATGTGTTTCTTATGTAAAGCCTCTGTTATTGTGCATGCTAAACGCTGCATTCTTTCACCTGTTGATGGATGTGTTTTTTGCTGGCGTGGTTGCTCCGTAGCTGACAACTGAACTACTCTTGTCCATGTGTATTTGTCTCTTCAGTACTTTCTGCTGTTGGATAACACTTCGGGTATAAAGTAAAGCCGGCATATTGATTTTCTAAGTCTCAAGTAGTATCCAATGACTGATTGCGGGGTGGTGGTGGCGGTGGTGGTGGTGGGGGGGTTGATGCTCAGTCCATCACTGCGGCCTTCCAGTCATCACTGCCTGTTGTGCATTTTCCTTTGACAAGTCAAGGCCTGGCGGCGCGGTGGCACAGTGGTTAGCGCGGTCACCACACAGCAGCAAGGTCCTGGGTTCGAGCCTTGGGGTAGTCCAGCCTTGGGGGTCGTCCCGGGTCGTCCTCTGTGTGGAGTTTGCGTGTTCTCCCCGTGTCTGCGTGGGTTTCCTCCGGGTGCTCCGGCTTCCTCCCACAGTCCAAAGACATGCAGGCCAGGTGAATCGGCCGTACTACATTGTCCCTAGGTGTGAATGTGTGTGTGTGTTGACCTTGTGATGGTCTGGCAGCTGCCTGTCCAGGGTGTCTCCCCGCCTGCCGCCCAGTGACTGCTGGGATAGGCTCCAGCATCCCCGCGACCCTGAGAGCGGGATAAGCGGTTTGGCTAATGGATGGAAATCAAGGCCTGGAGTATTGAATCCGTTCAGCGGTAATATTCCTTAATGGAAGCGGCTTAATTGCAAACCCAAATCACGGCGAGCCTTCACAAAGCATTAAATACACAACAGGGCGAAACAAGGCAGGTATATATTTTCCATATGATGAAAAAGCGAAACATCTGCACGGCCCAACAGGTTAAAAAGTCACGGCACGGGGCCGAGACGGAGAGCGAGAGAGGAGCGCTTTGTCACTTTAGATTTCATAGCACCAGCGTGAGCTACAAGTCGGCTGGTTTGGATTTCAAAGCCCTTTACTTGCGGGGAGAAAACAAAACAAATATTTGTTTTGCGGTGTATTGTGTGTGGGGGGGGGGGTTTGTGGCAGTGAGATGAGTCGCAAATTGAATGCAGCAGCCGCTGAAATCAAGAAAAGCGATCTATCTGTCTGGCAATGATGAACGGCCCGATGACTTAATCTTCCTTAGAGCAAGATCTGGTATTCTGATGATGGCACATTGTGATTATTTGGGATGTAATCTTTTGGTCGTGTTGCCTGCATTTGCACACAAATATAGAGGGTCGCTTCACTACCTAAGGATTCGCTGGAAATATTTTGTCACGTCCAGCCGTCCATATTCTAAGTTTCGTCGTTGCTAGTTGGATGATCTCGGATATGGGAGAGCAAATGGGTCGAAATTCCTTGGACGCTCAGAGACTTGGAGGGTATCTAACAGAACCTCCATCTCCCAAACGGATTACAGCGTAATCCCTTCTGAAGCTCAGCCATCTACAGATAAGGCCTGAGCAGAAAAGCGAATGCAAATATCCCGGCCTATAATTAGTGTGTGTGGTGGGCGGCGGGGCCGGGGGGAAGAGGCAGGTATAGCGAAACGAGGTCACATGGGACTGTCGATTGTGGCCTGCGAGGCCTGTGATCGTCACTCATCGCCAGTCGTTGCACCCCTGTCGCTGCTGTCGGTGAGCCCCCTCTGGCTGCTAAAATTGAATCTCAAGTTGTGTCCTATTTTAGCCGGAGGAACAGGTGATGTGCTCGGCCTGCCATGTTCCCTCACCTCCCCAACACCCCCTCGGGGCTGTTAGCGAATGCGGTGACAACATAGTTTTCCAAGAAAAGGAGCCGGGGCAAAGAGGGCCCTGTTCTGTGCATGGATCAATGCACGTTTTGCAGCGTCCTGCACGCTGCAGCGCCCGCGGCCCACGCGGGCAGGCACGCGGGAAGATGTTTGAAGGAGGGGGGGGCTGCCAACTAAAAGGAAAAGTAATGTGGCGAGCCGGCGAGGTAGAACGAGTCGAGAGGCAGGGAGCTCTTTATAACCGCAGCTCCCGTGCCCGCCCCCCCCCCCCATACACCGCACGACCCCGGGAGGGCTCTTTTATTCACACCGGCCGGACCGGACCAGAACTGACAACAACGTAACGAGCCCCCCCCCCCCTCCATGTCCCAAGTGGTGACATCAGTCCCAGTCAGGGTCCTACAGTCAGCTAGTCAGTAAACGATCTCCCGCTTAGTGTGAGTCGAACCCCCAAAACAACAACACAAGAATAACCACAACATGAACACCACATCGTTAAACACAATTTGAAATCCAACATTAACACTCCCATCAGCCATTGCGCTCCCCCAGCGCGGAGCCGGCCGACAGTCAGAGCGACCGCCTCCCCCCGGTCGCTACAATAGGACGTCATTGTTCTGCTTGTAAGGCGAGTGTGTAGCGGATTTGGACTGGAGCGTTTACTCACTTTATTAGAAATGTACATCCCACGCCGCCCCGCCCACTCTTTAAGATGACGTTTTTTGTTTTTGTTTTTTTGTACGTTAGAAAAAGTTAGGCATGCTGTTCGGTCTGAGATGTTGCACCCCCACCTGCCACCACTAGGGGAAGCTGCAGCCCCCCCACTTTCCACGCTAATGCACGCGGGGTGAAAAATGTGGGGGTGGGGGGGTGCACATTTCTCCCTCACGCGTTTCAAGAAGAGACCCTCGTCCGCGCTTCTGTTTTTGGACAGCGAGCGGCAACGGCCCCGGCGCCGTTTGGTTGGCAGCCGGCTCGCTTCGGCCCGTCCAACCGCCCGCCTCGCTTCGCTGGGGATCGGTTGACGAACGCTCGACTGGCTTGACGACGTCCACTCACATCAGGCAGATCCTCAGTTCCGGCAAGCATGCCGCTGTGAGAGAGCGGTGTCGTGGCCGGAAACGAGCGAGATGTTAACGGCCTCGCCTGACCCCAGTAGACTTACCCGGCTCCCTTCCCGGCGGAGTAACGGAGGCCAGCTGTTTCTCCACACGGTGGATGCTTATCGCTGTTGGCAGCAGCACACCTGGACTTTGCACCTGCCCGACCGCTCCTAGGACACTCTCCCCACCCCCCCCCTCCCAACCCGCCATTTACATGCAGGCCGAACCCTATCCAAATGCCTCCGCCTAAACAGGGGGAGCGTTTCAAAAACATGCACCCTCGCTGCACCCTTGTTGACACATCGGTTTGCCTGCGTCCTCCGCGGACGCACAGAAGGAGTCATTCAAATCGATGCCGCGGTCAGAAAACGTCGGGGAGTTTTTCCTCCTTCTTCCATAAATTTGGAATTATCTCGTTTTCAGCCGCTCTCCGAGCTGCTAAACAAGTCTCTGTCGTCCGCTTCGATCATCCCAAAAGTATTCTTGGCAACCGCAAACACAAATACCTTTCCACAACAGCGGCAGGATAGAGCCAACTAATGATCTTACCCCTGTGACAATATTGTTGTTATTACCTTGGCAGTGTGTCCGAACCTTTCCTACAATTTCACTATTATTTCTACCATTTGGATGATTGTGGGGAGAGCAATAGATATGCACAGGCAAATTGCAGCCCAATCTGGGATGCTTAGATTTGAGTAGCGGCGTGCTTAACTATAAAGACCCGGGCTGGGGAAGAGCATGAATTACACGGCAGGGGGAAAGGAGAGGAGCGGAGTAGGCCGCCGAACGTTCCACATCACCGGTTTCCCCGTCGAGATGGGACGCGAGGAGCACGACGGTCGGTGTGGCTGGTCCAGAGCTTAGAAACAGGCTGTACCGCTGCAACAAACGTTAAAAGCTACTTTATTACTGGGCCTGCGGTTCGCCCTGTTGCCTCACAGCAAGAAGGTCCTGGGTTCGAACCCCAGGCCGTCCCGGGTCCTTTCTGTGTGGAGTTTGCACGTTGTCCCCGTGTCCTCGCGGGTTTCCTCCGGGCGCTCCGGTTTCCCGCCACCATCGAAAAGACATGCATGTTAGGGTTAGTGCTCCTGCCTGTGCCCCTGAGCAAGGCGGTGGAAAGAAGAACCGGAGTCGGTCCCCGGGCGCGGCAGCTGCCCACTGCTCCTACACGATAGGACGGGTTAATGCAGAGAGCACATTCACTGTGAGAATACAGTGGCGACTAAAGCGGCTTTCATTATGTTAATCATTCAACGGCGGGGGCATGCACGCGTCATAAATTCATTGTTGAATTTCATATTGACCATATTAGCCTCTGAAAAGCAGTGACTGCTCTCCCCTGCAAAAGGGATCACGTCTTTATGGCTCCCATCACTGCTCTTTACAGATCTGTTTCCCAGAGGTATTTGAGGGAGAGAGAGAGAGAGGGAGGAAAGGTGGAGCTGCAGCCCCCGTGCTAACAATGGCTCTCCTCAGACCCCCAGGCCCAGCCAGTCATGAAACGCCATGGAGATGTTATTGACCCCAAGGTTAACTCTCCTCAGGTAAGCCTGAGAGATAATGGACAAAGAGCAGTTCTTTTACAGGTGGAGTGACACGGCATATCCGTGCCGCGCAGCTCCTCTCGCATTGACAGATTTTCTAATTCACTGCAGATTCCCATAAAAGTGGGTGGCCGGGGCCGGGCCTGCCCAACAGAGGGCTCATTCATGGTGGGTGGGATAAGGGGGCCTGGCCAAATTAACCTGGATTAATTTAAAAGAGCAAGAGGGTCCTCACATCCGAATAAAATGAAGATCAATAAATTAAATGTCCGGGTCGGGATGTCAAGTTGCGGCGATGACATTTTGGGGGAAGCCGGCCCCTTTGGGCTCGGGAGGTGGAGGAGGGGCGGGTGGGGAGGGAGGGAGATCCTTAATTACTTTATTCCAAGGGAGAGAAGTGCTTCCATACATCTCTCTTTACATGCTAGAGCTGCACTCCTATAAACAGAGCCATGTCAGAAAAGAATGCTCATTACTTCTCTCGCTCGGCCCCCGGGATTACTTACTTCCACGGTGAAGTCATCACAGAAACCGCTCATAGATTCTCAAACTTGTTTGTAGTACGTAGCAGGAATTATTACCAAAATGTCTGATTTATCCCTTCGCCTCGCGGAATTTTCCAGCAACTTTTTTTTTTTTTTTTTTGCATTTTCTTTCCATCTAAAACTTAATTGGCAACAGCTTGGATATCACTAAGCAGAGTGTCTCTCTTCCGCTCTCCTCTAGTGTTCTGATCTCTCCCTTTAACTATAATGAGATTTTCCCTCCAAAATTCCTCGCAAAGCTTTTCGATTCGGTTAAGTATTTGTACAGGTCCGGACCGCTAGGTTGTGGATCGGAAAATGAGGCGGCGGCGGCGGAGCCGATGTTGATCGTGCCTCCGCGGCGGAGCAAGCTAGTATACCTAAACCTGAACCACATCACATGTCATTCACGACATGATCAATTATCCAGTAAGGGCAGCCTTGTAAGGAGGCCATCTCATCATGCGGCCATTAATATCTAAACAGTGTCTGCCTGCAGATGACATACAGGACAATGGAGCGAGGGCCGGAGAAGTGACCGAGCGGACCGAGCCCAAGCTGTTAGGAGATTAAAATGACTGGAAGACACAATGAGCTTTTCTCTCCGTGCACAAAGGTAAGATAAGTAAGACACAGATTTCTGTAGGTCATTTGGAGAGTTATCCTGGCCTTCGCTGGGCTCATTAGAAACATAGCGAGCAAGGAATCCATACGTTGACTCCCGCTGGATCCGGATCAGTAGGAGCGTGTCATCCGTGTTTTCTTTTCCACCTTGTCGACCTTTGGTGAAACACACCCCGAAAGCGTGCGGAAGCCGCGCTCGCTAAGATCCTCCGTTTGCGAGCTTCGTGCTAACCGAATGGAAACGGGGGGGTGGGGGGGGGGGGAGACTTGGAAAATTTTGTTTTTTAGAAATTTCTCGAAACTCTCCTCCGCCTACGTACGCCAAATGGAAATACCAGACCTGTCGCTGAGGCAGCCCTCCACAAATATGCCAACAGAATACTTCCTCAGATTAGCAGGGCTGTTTACACAGTCCCCTGGTAATCTGGGCCACAGGGGACATACCTGTGCTGTGTCAGGGGCCTAGCTAGTGTTACACACTTGGACCAGCCAGCCACCACAGCCCGCACCAGAATACGATCCAGAGGGTCCAGGGGGACTGGCCTGGCTCCAGCGAGGTTGGCACTGGGTACAACTGGCTCTGTCTACCCCCCCCCCCACACACACACACACACCGCCACCATCAGCCCCACCCCCCTGCCCAGATGAGGGGGGAGTAGCAATGGGTTGATGTGGCTGAAGGAGGGTGCTGGGGGGGGGGGGGGGGGAACGGCTGCCACCTCTACATCCTTCCTTCCTGTCCTTGTTTCTTTCTCTTTTTTTTTTTGGGAACATACTTTTGTAATTGGCTTGTCTCGGTCCACACACACACACACACACACACACAGTGACAGGAAGCATTCTGTCCAGTAAAAAAAAAAGAAAGAAAGAAAGCAAAATCAGGCCAACCACCAACCATGCCTTATAGCCCTGGACAATGACAGCACACAGAGGGAGCATACTGGTGTTATTGTGCACCGAGGGGAGGGGAGTTTTAATGGAGCTTAAAGCTGATGGAGAGATAATGGGAGATAGTTTCCCTGCTGGAAATAAACACAACTACAATCAGCTACAATGGAGGGTACACAAGTAGCCAACCAGATACTCTCATAGCGACTGCTGTGATCAAATATTATAATTCTAGCTCCCCCCCCCTCTCTCTCTCTGTGTATGTGTTTGTTAGTGCTTCATTCAGATGGTGCCCCCCCCACCCCACCCAACCAGGTGTACCTCTTTCTGTCCAGCTGCTTCTCTCCACACACAAATGCCTGAGGACAAAAGACAGGGATGCTCCCCACCTGTCTACACACACACACACATGCACACGCACATGCACAAGTAAACACGCAGTCGTATGTACAAACACCCTTTCTAGATCAGCACACTTATGCCCAACGCTGTGGCCTGCTGAAGCCAGGGGAGAGCCGGGAGGAGGCGTCGACCTCCCATCTGCTTCTGAACATCGTGATCGCCTTGTGAAGAAATATGGCGGAACACTGTCAGAAAGAAAACACAAGCGGAGAGTTTAAAATGCTGGTAATGACGAATGGCTTACTACAGATCTCTCCCTCACCCCGCCCCCCCCCCCCCACCACCACCACCCCCCCCTCTCGTTTTTTATTATCGCTCTCCACCTCCCTCTCTCTTTGCGTGCTCCTTTTTTCCCTCTCTTTCTCAGACTGACCACAATAAAAGGAGAGACGGTTCAAATTAGAGGTGGGGCAGTGCACTTTATAAGTGTGGAATAGGGCGATCTGAGATGCTGCAGTTGGCAGTACTGCCAACATAAGGCCACGCAAAGTCCCGCTGGCGGCGAAACTGGCCAGTCGAAGCCGCTCTGTCTGCATAGCACGAAGACAGTCTGCCGGTCCAGATTCACGCCTCCGCCGTCCTGTTACTTCCTACAGATCACACACAAATCCCAACGACACCTTAGACCAAACACCGAGGGCGGTCTGACAGGACCCAGAAGCGGGGCAGGCTAAGCTAACTGCTAGCTAGCCCATGCAGGCCGGAAGTTCCCATAGTCATCCTGGCGTTCGCTCTCTTGAACAGTGATTTTTTTTACATTTTTGGATATGTTGGATACACGTGCTTTTGTAGTTTTTGTAGTTGGGATATATGTGTTCTTGTAGTTCGGATATATGTGTTTTCGTCTTTGTGGTGCACTGCTGTGGGCTGGGGGAAACGACATGTCGTTTCATTTCATATGCGCAGGTGCATGGAATGAAATGACAAGTAAATGTTTCCTGATTCTCGAGTCCTGATTCCCGATTCCCGAGTCCTGAATAGCACGTGCATCCAAACATGGGTAAAGTGGGGAAAAGGCCTTTGGAAAAAACCTTAACGCTCCATATTGTGTACAGTGTGCCAGTGTTCCTTGATATGAAACGCAAATGATATGTGATCCAAAACACTAGATATAGACGACTCACCATTGGAAAGATAGGCGTCTCGGTCTTGCTGGTCAAGAACTTCCTGCCCTGCAAAGTTTCCAAGATGGCGCCCGAATGAAATGTTTTTTTTTTATCTGGAGAGGCTTTGGTGGCCCTGGCTTGGGGTTAGCAAGTGTTTTAATAAGTACGACTTCTCATTGCCAAGGGAAATCATATCTAGTTGTGTCTGGTTTGTTTTTTTATCCACATTTTTCTCTTTTAGCGATCCATCCATTATCCGCCCATCCATCCATGTGTTCTTCCATCATTCAAGCATCCATCCATCCATAGATACATACATGCATGCATGCACACACCCATACATCACTCCATCCATCCATCCATCCATCCATCCATCCATCCATCCATCCATCCATCCATCCATCTAACCATCCATCCATCCATACATGCATACATACATTTACCCAACTATCCATCCATCCATCCATAGATACATACATGCATGCATGCACACACCCATACATCACTCCATCTAACCATCCATCCATCCATCCATCTAACCATCCATCCATCCATACATGCATACATACATTTACCCAACTATCCATCCATCCATCCATCCATAGATACATACATGCATGCATGCACACACCCATACATCACTCCATCCATCCATACATGCATCCATCTAATCATCCATCCATCCATACATGCATACATACATTTACCCAACTATCCATCCATCCATCCATAGATACATACATGCATGCATGCACACACCCATACATCACTCCATCTAACCATCCATCCATCCATCTAATCATCCATCCATCTAACCATCCATCCATTCATACATGCATACATACATTTACCCAACTATCCATCCATCCATCCATAGATACATACATGCATGCATGCACACACCCATACATCACTCCATCTAACCATCCATCCATCCATTCATCTAACCATCCGTCCATCCATTCCAACTAACCATCCATCCATCCATCCATCTAGCCATCCTGGGTCAAGACAGCTCTGATGAGCAGTTGGCAGTACATTTGACACAGGCAGCCTTTATCATGCCGTGGGTTCAGACTCTGAGTTCGGCTTTCACAGGCTTATCAAGATCCACAGCGAGTGTGCTGAAAACCCAATCAGGCAATGGAGAAAACACCCCTGGGACTTCACGAGCCGCATCCTCCCATCATGCATCATATGAAGTATTTCTATTAATCCACTTGTCGCTTCAGTGTGGTATTGCACAGCAAATGGGACGGGAGGTCAGCCAACAACAAAAGCCCTTAAGCTGCTTTTTGCATTAGGAATATATCAACTCGACTTAAAACCCTGATGTTGGTGAGACAGACATCCACAGCAGCTCAGCAACAATAAGAGGGTAAGAAAGAAATAATAACACCGTCAATGGTGATGATGACCATAATGGCGATGACGACGATAACAATTATGATGATGGCAATGACATTGGCTGTCTCCTCACAGATGGCGGAGAAGCGGCAGGGTGTGTTCAGCGAGCCGGCGAGCGAGGTAGATGATTCCTGGAGTAAATCACTTGTGGAAAGGTGAAATGTGGCCTGCACAAGTCGGCCTAATCCATGCCAGACATGTGCAGAACACCAGAGGAGCAGGTGCAAACAATTGAAGCAGCTGTCAGTGAGCTGCCATGATCTCTTTTGATATCTTAATTGTTAGTCGATCCAAGAGCAATTTGGGCAACATTGCTGTCAGCCCCCAGGACTTGCCCCACTCAGCTCCCATCTGTCAAAGGCCCACGGGGATCTGGCGTTGCTCTCTCGCCTCGACCGAGGGCCCGCATCTCGGGGATGTGTGTGTCCGGGCCGTCCAGTTTCCATGAGGGAAATCGGGTGTGATTGCTGCCATTTCCGTGCACTCTGGCGTATTGGGGTCGGGGGCGGGCGGGCGGGGGCAGTTAGGACCCGGCTAATGCTGATAATTGCCACGTTTCAAAACTACTGGAATCCGTCGGGCTCCCACCCAACCCCGTCCGGCCCTGATCCGACCCCCCCCCCTCCCCTCCATCTTGTGGGTTCAGTGTTCCTGAGCATCGTGATTACTATAAGAGCGGAGTTTGTGTCAGCCTAGATTCAGGTCTGCGAGCTAAGACTCTCCAGACCCCCCCCCCCTCTGCTATGGGGCCGACACAGGAGCCATCAGGAAAGACACAGGCCGTAGTCTACAGACGTCAGACCAGGCAAATAAGCGCCACAAGAGAAGACGATGAGCCGATATTGGGTCCAAAGGTGGCTCAGCTAAAGCATTCACACTTCCTCGACTTGGTTAAAAAAGAAGCAGAAAGCATCAGAGGAGACCTGAGGAGCCTCGCAGTCAACAGGGTAAACAGAAAGACATGGGATACAGCACATGTAGCTACACACACACACACACTCACACACACACAGACAGCAAACGGGCGTCATTATAAAGAGATAAGTCATTGTTCAGTGACAGTAAGTGACCTAGCTCCATCCATTCTATATGAGGTGTGACCTGACTGTGGAGCAAGCCTGACCTGACCGGTGATTTATGTGACCCCTGTAAGCCGGGGCTATTCGAGGGCCCGGAGAGGAATGAAAGTGTTAACGGTGGGCGTTGGGGGGGGGGGAGGGGGGGTGTGCCGAGCGGAGAGTTATGAGTTTTCTCAGCTGAGTGCTGCGCTTTGGGTTTCTGACATTGTTTTGTTTTGAATCCGGGAGGGGAGGGGAGGGGGGAGCAAAGAAGAGACGAGCCGGGGGAACGGAGGAAGGGTTGCGGGAGTCAGGGTGGATGACGAGGAGATGTGGGTGGGTGGGGGAGTTTAGTTGGGGTACAGGGTGGAGGTGAGGAGGGTGCCCGTGGGGAGAGGTGGAGGGTGGGGGTGAGGGGGGGGGGGTTGTTCTATGCAGCCTGCAGGCTTGAACTCCACAGCTGAACCGCTGACCCCGACCATCCATCAGTGCAAGGGTGTGACAAGGCAGGGGCAGGGGTATGTGACAGGAGGGGCGGGGGCTGTGTGGGGTGGGTGGGTGGGGGTTAAAGGGGTTTTAATGGGCTCTGGGACATGGGAGAGGCCAGTCACTGGGGAATAGGGACAAGGAGAGGAAAGAGTGGTGTGCAGTAGGAGGATGGAATGGGATAATGGGCTGGGAGGGATGTCTAAGAGGGGGCCGACACAATGAAATAGGTGTGTGTGTGTGTGTGTGTGTGTGTGTGGTTGTGTAGTCGTTCCCTGTGTATGTTTATGTCCATCATACGTGTCTTGTCTTGTCTTTTTTATCAAGTTCATCCACATCACTTTAATACGTTCATACAAAGCCTCACAAAAAGCGGGCAACACTTTATAAAGTATTTATAGATGAACCTTAAGACGCATGTAAGGGCTTTATAAGGTGTCATAAGGCGATGATAAATACTTAAAAGGACATCCATAAGCACCAAAGATGACATAATTAAAGGAGTCGTTATAAGTGTTGGTCTATGCACGCATGAATACCTGTGAGTTTCTACTCACGTGTTCTCCGCTGAGCAGCCATTTGTAAAGGATTTATTACAAGTGCATTATGGGTAAGTGGGCGGGTCGCCGGCCTTCGTTAAGTGTTACAAAGGGAAAGAATTAGTGACGTGAATATTCAGCAGACGACCACGATATGCAAGTGTATTGTTCCCCCTTTTGTGAAATTCAGGCGAAGTTATGACGGCTGAAAGAGAGACCCCCCCCCTCCGCCCCCCTGCGCCCCCCCCCAGACTCACGCTGCCAGGCCCTCCCTTTCAGCTGTTGCTCAAGACTCACTGTCACATGAAGAATGAATGGCCAACGAGTCGCGTTGATCTCAGCATCCATCCTGCAAGAGGGGCGCTGGCCCCCTGCCAGACAGCCGGAGGGGGCGGGGGGGGCAGGCCGCACCGAGAGACTAGAGAGCAGCTCTAATGGTTAAAACCCTGAGTCGCACCCGCCGACCGAGCGGGTGAGGGGAGGGGAGGGGAGGGGGGGCGTTTTTAATACGGCGTGGGACTCTATAACACGTCGTCCAGTTTCATGAGGGGCCAAAAGACCCCGCCGCCGCGCGCCGGGGGCGACATCGGCGGGTTCAAGGGTGACGGCTTGACTCTAAACGAGAGAGAAAGAGGGGGACGGGGAGACGGACAAAGAAGCAGACGGGCAGATAGGGACAAGGGAGAGGGGGGGGGAGAAGGGGGAGACAGAGAGAAAAGAGAGGGGGGGTAGAAAGTTCACGGCCCTCCCAGTTGGGTTATGGTATTGCAGCGTGGACAAATCCATGAGCAAGCGAAACCACTGTTTTAAATAGCCGGGATCCGGTGTCGGCGTGCCCTGGGAGAGCACCTCTCCATCAATATGCTCCTTTGCCCTTGTCTGCTCCTGATATCTTTATCTTGTCAGGACCTCTCCTGTACGTTCCACCTCCGTAGCCTTCGTCTGTGCTCTCCCTCTCCCTCCCCCCCTCCCCAGATGGGTCGTGCGTGCTGGTCGGCTGTGTACGGGCTCGGGTGAAGGTGCAGAGGGGGCGAGCCGGGGGCGCTCCTGTGTCAACCTGTAGTCTACACGGGGTGCATTACAGCGACTCCGGCGTAGGAGCTCTCAGACGGGAACTGGACCGTTGCAGATCGCCGGGGTGGCGACGGTCGAGCGACTTCCGCGTTGCGCAGCTGACTTCGCTTTTAATTAAAACCTGAGGATGTGTGCACTCGTTCTCTCGGAACAAAAATAACTATGAATCATAAATATTGTTGAACTATATATATATATATATATATAAAAGTGAGATTGATCAGCTTGGTGCAACATGTGTCCCAGTAAGCAGACGTGTGCGTACCTGTTTTATGGGACGCGTCTATCTCGCTCGGGTTTGCAGGACTGGTGGCAGAAAGGAAGCTTCTAGTCTTCCCTGTAATTTGCAGCTTACCCAGAGATGGAAACGGGGGTGGGGGGGTTGTGGGAACTGACAGATGCGGCTCGGGAGGACCATTGAAGAGGTCATATGTCATCACGGGGTCGCACACGTCCTTTGAGAGGGGCCGACGGGGGCCCGCTGTCCCACGCCGCCCGGAGAACAACCGACAGAGGAACGCGCCCGGCAGCGCAGCCAGCCGAACCCGTCTGTCCTCCTCCTCCTCCTTCTTCTTCTTCTTCTTCTTCTTCTTCTTCTTCTTCTTCTTCTTCTTCTTCTTCTTCTTCTTTAATTGGATTTTTCTTCCCAGTTGTACCCGTCCAATTACCCCACTCTTCCGAGCCGTCCCGGTCTCTGCTCCGCCCTCTCTGCCACTACCACATGCCTCCTCCCATACATGTGGAGTCGCCAGCCGCTTCTTTTCACCTGACAGTGAGGAGTTTCGCCGGCGGGACATAGGGCGTGGGAGGATCGCGCTATTCCCCCCAGTCCCCCCCCCCCCGCGAACAGGCGCCTCGACCGACCAGAGGAGGCGCTAGTGCAGCGACCTGGACACATATCCACATCCGACTTCTCCCACCCGCAGACACGGCCCATAGGGACGCCTGACCAAGCCGGAGGTAACACGGGGATTCGAACCGGCGATCCCTGTGTTGGCGCTGTCTGTCCTTCTGTCCATCTACCAGCCTATCTCTGCGTCTCTGTCTCTATCGGCCTGTCTGTCCGTCTGTTCATTGGTCGGTTCATTTGTGAGTACTGTGCAGGATGCATGTCAGCACAACTGCCTGTCTCACCGCCGACCTGTCTCTCCGCCTGCCCGCTGGGCTGAATGTCTGCGTGACACAGCCAGGAGGCTCGTTTGACAGGATGAAATGTGCCAACAACAACAAACAACAACAACAAAAAATAGAAGAAGAAAATAAATGTTCTCTTCACACCCATTTTTCTCCACCGCTCCTCATCCGCATCCGGTCGCCTCGCGCTCGCGCCGTGGTTTCGATGCCCGCCACGGGCCTGAAACAACCTTCTCGTGCAGCGGGCTTATCAGATGTTGGACTCATAAATCAGCGCCATCATCAACGCCATGTTGCTGTGTTTGGTATGTCCTGCCAGGGTCGGGGTCTCTGACGGACTGGCGCCTGACACGGAGCTCTACATTTCATCTGCCCGTCTGCCCGTCTGTCTCTCACTCTCTCTTCCTGTCTCTCTCTCTCTCTCTCTCTCTCTCTCTCTCTCTCCCCCCCCCTCTCTCCCCCTGCATCATCGCTGTGTGTGTGTGTGTGAGAGAGAGGGGTGGGTGGGATGGGGGGGGGGGGGGCGAGTGTGAGTGATTTTAATAGCCGTCAGTTACCTGCTCTCACATGATACCCCAGCAGCCTGCCTGGGCAGATGGCTATCACTTTCCAGTTGTGAAAATCAACCTTACACAAACACGGGGCCAGGCAGGACTGGACCGAGTCTAGTCACCCGCAGATAGATACCACGAGTTACTGTCAGGTGTGTGCGCGTGCGTGCGTTGCGCGCGCGCGAGAGGTGTGACGGGGTCCGATTCCCCGGCGTCTTGCCACGCTCGGTCTCTCCTGCGGAAATCGTTAAGCGGCCACTTCCTGGTGAAGCATCCGAGCGCGCTGCGGAGCGTCGCCACGTCCCAGGTTACCGGACCGGATGGAGTATTGTGTGTGTGTGTGTGTGTGTGTGTGTGGGGGGGGGGGGGAAGGTTAAATAGGCGCGGCTGCATCTACTGGATCAGGGTGATTCGGCCAGCGATGAGCTGTTTGTGTATCACAGAGTGTGAGTATACAAGTGTACATGCCTTCTGAAGCCTCTTGAGGGTACACTTACCACGGCTAACCCCGCCCGTCCTGCACGCAAAGCAGTAAAGCAAACCCCAACAATCATCTGCAAACGCTATTTGAGCCCGGAGCGATGACTTTGCGATAATGACGTGATGCCGTACGTTAACACCGTCTGTAGCCTACTTGCACAAGTACAACAGAGCAGAGGTGGAGTTTACCAACACCGTCTGTAGCCTACTTGCACAAGTACAACAGAGCACAGGAGCAGTTTACCAACACCGTCTGTAGCCTACTTCCACTAGTATAACAGAGCAGAGGAGCAGTTTACCAACACCGTCTGTAGCCTACTTCCATAAGTACAACAGAGCACAGGAGCAGTTTATCAACATCCTTTGTAGCCTACTTCCACAAGTACAACAGAGCAGAGGAGCAGTTTACCAACACCGTCTGTAGCCTACTTCCATAAGTACAACAGAGCACAGGAGCAGTTTACCAACACCGTCTGTAGCCTACTTGCACAAGTACAACAGAGCACAGGAGCAGTTTATCAACATCCTTTGTAGCCTACTTCCACAAGTACAACAGAGCAGAGGAGCAGTTTACCAACACCGTCTGTAGCCTACTTCCACAAGTACAACAGAGCACAGGAGCAGTTTACCAACACCGTCTGTAGCCTACTTGCACAAGTACAACAGAGCAGAGGTGGAGTTTACCAACACCGTCTGTAGCCTAGTTGCACAAGTACAACAGAGCACAGGAGCAGTTTACCAACACCGTCTGTAGCCTAGTTGCACAAGTACAACAGAGCACAGGAGCAGTTTACCAACACCGTCTGTAGCCTACTTGCACAAGTACAACAGAGCACAGGAGCAGTTTACCCACACCGTCTGTAGCCTACTTCCACTAGTACAACAGAGCAGAGGACCAGTTTATCAACACTGTCTGTAGCCTACTTCCACTAGTATAACAGAGCAGAGGAGCAGTTTACCCACACCGTCTGTAGCCTACTTCCACTAGTATAACAGAGCAGAGGAGCAGTTTACCAACACCGTCTGTAGCCTACTTCCACTAGTATAACAGAGCAGAGGAGCAGTTTACCAACACCGTCTGTAGCCTACTTCCACTAGTATAACAGAGCAGAGGAGCAGTTTATCAACACCGTCTGTAGCCTACTTCCACTAGTACAACAGAGCACAGGAGCAGTTTACCAACACCGTCTGTAGCCTACTTCCACTAGTATAACAGAGCAGAGGAGCAGTTTACCAACACCGTCTGTAGCCTACTTCCATAAGTACAACAGAGCAGAGGAGCAGTTTATCAACATCCTTTGTAGCCTACTTCCACAAGTACAACAGAGCAGAGGAGCAGTTTACCAACACCGTCTGTAGCCTACTTCCACAAGTACAACAGAGCAGAGGAGCAGTTTATCAACATCCTTTGTAGCCTACTTCCACTAGTATAACAGAGCAGAGGAGCAGTTTACCAACACCGTCTGTAGCCTACTTCCACAAGTACAACAGAGCAGAGGAGCAGTTTACCAACCCCGTCTGTAGCCTACTTCCACTAGTATAACAGAGCAGAGGAGCAGTTTACCAACACCGTCTGTAGCCTACTTCCATAAGTACAACAGAGCACGGAGCAGTTTATCAACATCCTTTGTAGCCTACTTCCACAAGTACAACAGAGCAGAGGAGGAGTTTACCAACACCGTCTGTAGCCTACTTCCATAAGTACAACAGAGCACAGGAGCAGTTTATCAACATCCTTTGTAGCCTACTTCCACAAGTACAACAGAGCAGAGGAGCAGTTTACCAACACCGTCTGTAGCCTACTTCCACAAGTACAACAGAGCAGAGGAGCAGTTTACCCACACCGTCTGTAGCCTACTTCCACTAGTACAACAGAGCAGAGGAGCAGTTTACCAACACCGTCTGTAGCCTACTTCCACAAGTACAACAGAGCAGAGGAGGAGTTTACCAACACCGTCTGTAGCCTACTTCCACAAGTACAACAGAGCACAGGAGCAGTTTACCAACACCGTCTGTAGCCTACTTCCACAAGTACAACAGAGCACAGGAGCAGTTTACCAACACCGTCTGTAGCCTACTTCCACAAGTACAACAGAGCACAGGAGCAGTTTATCAACACCGTCTGTAGCCTACTTCCACAAGTGCAACAGAGCAGAGGAGCAGTTTACCAACACTGTCTGTAGCCTACTTCCACAAGTACAACAGAGCAGAGGAGCAGTTTACCAACACCGTCTGTAGCCTACTTGCACAAGTACAACAGAGCACAGGAGCAGTTTATCAACACCGTCTGTAGCCTACTTCCACTAGTATAACAGAGCACAGGAGCAGTTTACCAACACCGTCTGTAGCCTACTTCCATAAGTACAACAGAGCACAGGAGCAGTTTATCAACATCCTTTGTAGCCTACTTCCACAAGTACAACAGAGCAGAGGAGCAGTTTACCAACACCGTCTGTAGCCTACTTCCACAAGTACAACAGAGCAGAGGAGCAGTTTACCCACACCGTCTGTAGCCTACTTCCACTAGTACAACAGAGCAGAGGAGCAGTTTACCAACACCGTCTGTAGCCTACTTCCACAAGTACAACAGAGCAGAGGAGCAGTTTACCCACACCGTCTGTAGCCTACTTCCACTAGTACAACAGAGCAGAGGAGCAGTTTACCAACACTGTCTGTAGTCTACTTCCACTAGTACAACAGAGCACAGGAGCAGTTTACCAACACCGTCTGTAGCCTACTTCCACAAGTACAACAGAGCACAGGAGCAGTTTACCCACACCGTCTGTAGCCTACTTCCACAAGTACAACAGAGCAGAGGAGCAGTTTACCCACACCGTCTGTAGCCTACTTCCACAAGTACAACAGAGCAGAGGAGCAGTTTACCAACACCGTCTGTAGCCTACTTCCACAAGTACAACAGAGCAGAGGAGCTGTTTACCAACACCGTCTGTAGCCTACTTCCACAAGTACAACAGAGCAGAGGAGCAGTT
>NC_079229.1:5490089-5635089 GCF_029633865.1 Lampris incognitus
AAGAAGAAGAAGAAGAAGAAGAAGTCCTGCGGGGGTAATGGCGGCAGGCCTGTGGTCATGGCCGCTGCAACAACAGAGGGGAAACTCACACGTCCCGTTTCTCACACCGCCCCGTCCTCCTTCGCGTCCACTGGGAAAAAAAAGCGTTTTACGGACGTTTCCCCCCACCCCCGCCCCACCCCCCCCCCGTCCTCCGCAGACGGGTTAAATATGACATCAAAGACCCTTTAATGTTTCACAGCGCCTCTCACATTTCCTCTCCGTATCGAGTTCAAAACTGCGTTTTTACAGTAGATTTAATGGATCAATGTCCATAATCACATTAGCACCGGCTTAACGTATAACAAATTTCCCCGTACCGTCATCAAAGAGCGGAGCTCTCGCTATAATCAGGCGTGGCATCTTTCTGTCCCGTCAAATCTGTTGACCTACTGGTACCGGGGGGGGGGGGGGGCGACGGAGAGCGCCGCCGAGGGGGTGTTAAGCTGGGCTGCGCTTAGCCCCACCGAGAAGGCCCGGGAGAGTAAAACATTACCACTCCCAACGGTCGCAGGCGTGTCGGGCATCCTCTCGCTGGGGTTTGGTGGGCCCGTAGTGCCGGGGGAGGCGTTTTGAGGAGGGGGGGGCGAGGGGGGGGGGGCTGCCGACTGAAACGAACGGCGAAGCCGGCGTGGGCGAAGGAGCCGAGAGGCAGAGATCTCCTTTTGAAACGCCGACTCCCGTGTCGCCCCCCCCCCCCGTACGCCGCGCCGCCACGGGTCAGAGCGGACCGGAACTGACGACGACGTAACGAGCGCCCCCCACCACCACCACCACCACCACCACCACCCTCCACCCCGTGTCCCAAGTGGAGGCATCAGTCCCAGTCACGGTCCTACAGTCGGCTAGTCAGTAAACGGCCTCCTACTTGGTTTTGAGTCGAACCCCCAAAACGACTTTAAATCCAACGTTAACCGTTCCATCAGCCATTGCGCTCCCGCACCACCACCACCACCCTCCACCCCACCACCCTCACCCTCCACCCCATGTCCCAAGTGGAGGCATCAGTCCCAGTCACGGTCTTACAGTCGGCTAGTCAGTAAACGGCCTCCTACTTGGTTTTGAGTCGAACCCCCAAAACGACAACACCACATCATTAACGCGCAATTTTAAATCCAACGTTAACCGTCCCATCAGCCATTGCGCTCCACCACCAACACCACCACCCTCCACCCCACCACCCTCACCCTCCACCCCGTGTCCCAAGTGCAGGCATCAGTCCCAGTCACGGCCCTACAGTCGGCTAGTCAGTAAACGGCCTCCTACTTGGTTTTGAGTCGAACCCACAAAACGACAACACCACATCATTAACACGCAATTTTAAATCCAACGTTAACCGTCCCATCAGCCATTGCGCTCCACCACCCTCCACCCCACCACCCTCACCCTCCACCCCATGTCCCAAGTGCAGGCATCAGTCCCAGTCACGGTCCTACAGTCGGCTAGTCAGTAAACGGCCTCCTACTTGGTTTTGAGTCGAACCCCCAAAACAACAACACCACATCATTAACACGCAATTTTAAATCCAACGTTAACCGTCCCATCAGCCATTGCGCTCCCCCACCAACACCCCCCCCACCACCCTCACCCTCCACCCCGTGTCCCAAGTGGAGGCATCAGTCCCAGTCACAGTCCTACAGTCGGCTAGTCAGTAAACGGCCTCCTACTTGGTTTGGAGTCGAACCCCCAAAACAACAACACCACATCATTAACACGCAATTTTAAATCCAGCGTTAACCGTCCCATCAGCCATTGCGCTCCCCCACCACCACCCTCCACCCCACCACCCTCACCCTCCACCCCATGTCCCAAGTGGAGGCATCAGTCCCAGTCACGGTCTTACAGTCGGCTAGTCAGTAAACGGCCTCCTACTTGGTTTGGAGTCGAACCCCCAAAACAACGACACCACATCATTAACACGCAATTTCAAATCCAACGTTAACCGTCCCATCAGCCATTGCGCTCCACCACCCTCCACCCCACCACCCTCACCCTCCACCCCGTGTCCCAAGTGGAGGCATCAGTCCCAGTCACGGTCTTACAGTCGGCTAGTCAGTAAACGGCCTCCTACTTGGTTTTGAGTCGAACCCCCAAAACAACAACACCACATTATTAACACACAATTTTAAATCCAGCGTTAACCGTCCCATCAGCCATTGCGCTCCCCCACCAACACCCCCCTCACTTCATTATTAAAAATGTACATCCCACGCCGCCCCGCCCGCTGTTCAAAATGAAGGTACGTTTTATTTTTTGCATTTGTACGTTAGGGAAGGTTATAGGCGTACTGTTGGGGCTAAGATGTTCCACAGCCACCTGCCACTGCTGGGGTGGGCTGCACCCACCACTAGGGGCAGCTGCAGCCACCCCCCCCCACCCACCCCCAGCCCTCCACATCCCACGCTAATGCATGCCGCTGCTGGCCTCCTTCCCCCTGCAAGCTCTCATCACACGGCTGCTTCCTGTGCCATAAAGCGATGAGTCAGACAAGACGAGACAAGGCTTTTTCTCCCACCGCCGTACCGAACCGACATCGATTACTCTCGCTCTCAGGAGGAGCGTTAGAACCGCGCATAACGTCTTGGTGCAAATATTCTGTCCGGGACAGTCATCAGTCATCACTCAGCCCCCCCCCCCCCTCCGGAACGGGGCCAGCAGGCCCTCAATGAAAAATAAAGACTAGAAAAAGATTCAAACGGACAAACTGCAGACAAACCAGAATTGATGGCTTCCATCGAGCCACTCGGGGATCAGGCCATGATGTAAAAGGAAAAACATGTCGAGTTTCCCTGACCAGGTTAATCAAGACAAGCTTCCCCTCCTATATATATATATGTGTGTGTGCATGTGTGTATGTGTGATTGTGCAAGCAACCGAGTGTGTTCTCATGTGGCCGAGAGCTATTGCAACCCATCACTTTGTGTGCACGTGTGTGAGCCCATTGCTCATTCATAATATGCAATCTTATTTTCCGGCTGATTGTATGGGCCATACACGGGGCTGTATGCATGAAATCTGTGCCCACATCCGTCTGACCGGAGCAGCATAAATAAACACGTCCATTCTATAATCCATCATCCTGTGTGCTGTGGGAGCATGCCCAACACAAACATGGCTTCTGTTTTCTATCTATGCATGCATGTGTGTGTGTGTGTGTGTGTCTGTGTGTGTGTGTGTGGTGGGGGGTCGGGCTGCGTGTGAGGGCTAGGATGGGTAGCGCAGTCATGCTAGGAGTCACTGATTGTCCATGACTGTGAAACATAAACCACATGCGCTAAATGAGGATTATACAAATGAGTTTCCTTTCTCCTCGTTGCTCCGCCGGTGCCGCCGAGCCCGGACGAGACACGGGAGAGGCTCGTCGACTTTGCCTCCGCTGTTCCTCGGACTCTTCAAAGTCAGCTTCAGGTGGCTTTCATTTGAGTTTGTGTGGGCTGACGGTATGCGAGGAGATAAGTGCTAAACTAAACCAACAGCCGTCCAAACTGCTCGCCCGTTTGCTTCTCGGTGGAGTCGTTCCAAGATCCAAAAGTACAAAAGCAGAGCCAAGCGAGCGGCTTGTTTAGTTCAAGTCAAGGTCAAGTTTCCCTTTATTGTCATATGCGTGTAAGAAGCGCCGCGTTGCTTCAAACGCAACGAAACGCACGAGCCCTGGCTCTCTCGGCCCTTGAAACTACACACCAGGGGATGGGGCGTCCGGGTGGCGTGGCGGTCTGTCCCGTTGCCTACCAACACGGGGATCGCCGCTTCGAATCCCCGCGTTACCTCCGGCTCGGTCGGGCGTCCTTACAGACACAGTTGGCCGTGTCTGTGGGTGGAGAGCCGCATGTGGGTATGTGTCCTGGACGCTGCACTCAAAAAAACAAGACAAAAACTATACACCAGGAAATAATAAATAATAACAAAATCAGAAATCTGACAAAATAATCAATCAGTGACGTTATGTAAGTTATGTAAGGGGCCTACTGTTCATTATTCTGACGGCCTGGACGTAAAACCTGTCTCAGGTGACTGGTCTGAGCTCTGATGAAGTGTTGTCCTGAGGGAAGGATGGAGAACAGACCATGTGCGGGGTGGCTGGTGTCCTCCGTGATACCTAGGGCCTTCCTTCTGCAATGGGTGGTGTAAATGTCCTGCATGATACTTAGGGCCTTCCTTCTGCAATGGGTGGTGTACATGTCCTCCATGATACTTAGGGCCTTCCTTCTGCAAATGGGCGGTGTACATGTCCTCCATGATACTTAGGGCCTTCCTTCTGCAAATGGGCGGTGTACATGTCATCATTGATACTTAGGGCCTTCCTTCTGCAAATGGGCGGTGTACATGTCCTCCATGATACTTAGGGCCTTCCTTCTGCAACAGATGGTTTAGATGTCCTCCATGATACTCAGCTCCTTCCTTCTGCAAATGGGTGTTGTACATGTTCTCCATGATACTGAGGGCATTCCTTCTGCAACAGGAGGTGTACATGTCCTCCATGATACATGGAGACTTCCTTCTTCAACGGGTGGTGTACATGTCCTCTATGATACTTAGGGCCATCCTTCTGTGACGGGTGGTGTACATGTCCTCCATGATACTTAGGGCCTTCCTTCTGCAACAGATGGTTTAGATGTCCTCTGTGATACTCAGGGCCTTCCTTCTGCGACGGGTGGTGTACATGTCCTCCATGATACTTAGGGCCGTCCTTCTGCGACGGGTGGTGTACATGTCCTCCATGATACCTAGGGCCTTCCTTCTGCAACGGATCATACACAGGTCCTGAAGCTGTGGCAGTGCTGTTGCTATGACTTTTGAAGTAATTTTTACTGACCTCCTAAGTTGTTTGTGGTCCTGTTCAGTCAGGTTGCCAAACCACACCAGTATGCTTCCAATAAGGATGATCTCTATGGTAGTCTGATAGAAATTGACCAGGGTTTTTGTGGACACTCTGACATTTTTTTTAAAGACAATTCAGAAAGTATAGTCTCTGTTGTGCCTTCTTAATGACATAACTGGTGTTTAGAGACCAGGGAGTCTGAGATCTGAATGCCCTAAAAATCTGAAGTTCTTCACAATTTCAAAAGGGACACCGTTGATGTAAACTGGTGTCTGAACCATTTTGGATTTCCTGAAATCAGCAATTACCTCCCTTGTTTTCTCAACATTTAGGGAGAGGTTGTATCTTGACCCCATATAGTAGATAGGTCCCTCAACTTTTTTTATATTATATCTATCTTATAAATCCATATCCTGTTTCAGTGTTATATATCCTTCTCTCACTCCAGTGTGTGACTAATGTTTTTTTCTGGTTTCTTCTCCTGTGTATGTGAGTGGTGTGATGTGAGTCTCCTCTGTGCATGTGGTCTATCCTCCTGTCAGGTCTACACGGTGATGGTGGTCACGTGGTTCAGGTCCTGGGCTGTTCCGGTGGCATCTGGACACTGCTTGGTATCCTCCTTGTCATATTCTTCATAGATCCTCTTGAGAACCAGCAATTCATATTTGTCCACTGTAGTGGACGTAGAGTTTTTGCTCATATCTCTCATACTATACATGCCACTGTATTCAGTCCTGTTTTCCCTTAAAGAGGACAACTGTGCCTTTAGAATGACGTCACATGTCGGGGGGGGGGGTTGTCCACTACAGTGGACATGTTGTAAAATTTGAACCAAATCAGGTTTTAACATGTTTTTCTTTGCAACGTGTGTTTTACCACACCAACACTTAATTAAGTACAGAAAAAAATAGAAATGTTATTTTTCCTGGGTCTCAGGATTCACTTTATAATTCCATTATGATTCCGTTATCATCTTCCAATTTTGTATTCTGTAAATTGTCTTTTAACCTGTACACACAACATCCATTGCACGCTGTCCATCTTGGGAGAGAGATCGCTCCTCTGTTGCTCTCCCCTGAGGTTTCTTCCTAATCTTATCCTCCCTGTTAAAGGTTTGCTTTTTAGGGAGTTGTTCCTTATCCGATGCAACGGGATGTCATGCTGCTGCGGAGCCTCCTGAGGCAAACTTGTAATTCGTGATAATGGGCTATACGAATAAAATCGACTTGATTTGACTTGACCTCCTTCCTCTAGGCGTCTTCATTGTGGTCGTTTTTCAATCCAATCACTGTGCTGGATCCTGTCTAACATCAGTAAGATTCCATCTCAGCTCAGGAGAACTGGAGGAACCCTGGCTGAACCAAAAATAATTCACCTTATTCACCTCGCTGTCTCCGATGTTAAAACTATAAAGACAATACAGTTTCAAGAGCAGGATTAATCACATTCACAGGTGGAAACCGTCTCAGTAGCTACAATAAAAGAGCTCCCATGGATGAGCTAGCCTGTGTTTTCTTACCATTGTTTTATGAATGAAAGTCAATCAGCAGGGCGACCATTCACCTTCATTCATTTTATATCACGAGAACCTCGATGGTTGAACACATTTGAAGTGTTTTGATAAGGGCTTAGGAATTATGATAGCATGGCCTCTGTCATTTCATGTCAGACCTGGTCGCTTTCCAAGGAGGCTGCACATCCACAGGCTGACAGGCAAAACGTTTTATCTTTATCTTGAGTGCTGCATATTAACAGCTTTTTTTTACATAATTCCTGTTCTATCGATTTGGACGCTTTGCAAAAGTTTTGTTATGGCAGGAAAAGCACTGGTATTTCTGTCTGTGTGTGCGTATATTTCCCTTCTCCTGGTATGCAAAAAAAAAAGGGTTTGTCACCGAGGTGGAACAGCGGAGAAGGGGAGGTACGTATGCCTGGTGGATATCTGTTCTGAGTGCACTACCCTACTTCATATCGAGTCAATGTTCAACTTTCATTTAGATTTTGAACAACCGTTACAGAGACGTCACTTCCTGCTTGTCTGTGTTGATTTAATGACTGGCCTTGAACTAATCAACAAAAGCACAATCATGTAAAATACAACTTTACTTGGAGGACATTTTATCTCAGGATTTTTAGGGGCAAAACTGATGGTGTGAGTGAGGAGGAGGATGGACAAAGGTGAGGATGAGGAGCAGGGATGAAAGTGAGGAGGGGGGTAGGGTCTTGTTGCAAGTGCTCTGCAACAGCAATATAGAGAAGTATAAAATGCAACTTGATTGATTGAAGCACCCACAAGAATGGCCTGATGCCAAAAAACTCTCTCTGTATCTATATCTGTATCTGTCTGTCTGTCTATCTGTCTCTCTATACACACACACACACACACGTTTCCTAATTTTGTTGGATAAGTGTTTCAAATCCACAGTTCCTTACTGGGTCCAAGCCGTGTCCCCTCCAGACAACAAGCATGGGGGAAAGAAATGTGAACTCTTAGGTACACTTGCGTAGAAGTCCGGAAACAGCTAACCTCAGAAATGAGTAGAGAGGAAAAACAGATGCCCTCTATTTCAGTGGTTCTCAAACTTTTTGGGGTCCTGGACCCCCTGCGTATTTTTGATCTACCCTGAGGACCCCTCCACCTGATCTTGGGGGAGGGGGTTGCAATTTGATAGAAACAGTAGAAACTGCATTTTAAATTGCATTATAGCATTTATTCACTCTTTGGGGCAAAAATAAGAGCTTTCAGTTGTAACTTAGATATAGTTAACAAAACAGAATTCTTATGCAGTAACTTTCAGATATATGTAACAAAACAGAATATGTATTCAGTAACTTTCAGATATATGTAACAAAACAGAATATGTATTCAGTAACTTTCAGATATATGTAACAAAACAGAATATGTATTCAGTAACTTTCAGATATATGTAACAAAACAGAATATGTATTCAGTAACTTTCAGATATATGTAACAAAACAGAATATGTATTCAGTAACTTTCAGATATATGTAACAAAACAGAATATGTATTCAGTAACTTTCAGATATATGTAACAAAACAGAATATGTATTCAGTAACTTTCAGATATATGTAACAAAACAGAATATGTATTCAGTAACTTTCAGATATATGTAACAAAACAGAATATGTATTCAGTAACTTTCAGATATATGTAACAACAGAATTTTTATGCAGTAACTTTTAACAATGCAAACGGGAGCGAGATCTCTTATTAAAATACAATAAATTACACTTGTGAAACAGATGTAATTAGAGAAAAACGTCCTGTTACCCTTTATAGTTTAGGTAGATAAAGGTCTCAGTCACATTTGAGTAAAATAATCCTATTTCTATAAATGTCATAGGACCTTTTTTTTAAAGATATTTTATTTTCACGGACCCCTTGCAATTACACCACGGACCAGTAGGGGTCCGCGGACCCCCGGTTGAGAAACACTGCTCTATTTCACTACACTGCTATTTCACCTCCAGGCCGGTAGATGGCGCATTGCGCCGGGGTGTTATAAATAGTATTTCCGGCACACGCGGGAAGAACAAATCCTGCCGTTAAAGTAACAGCAGCTCATTTGCGTCTTCTGTTCTCTAGCACAGGTTGGTAAATATGTCTTCAGTTGTGTGTACATGCTAGATTGTAAGAGTTGCACATGTGCTGTGTTGTAGATGGTTTGCACACGTTGGTCGAAGAAACGACTTGTTAGAGATTCGTATGTGAATAGAGCTCGAGGGCTGTATGCTAACGTGCTAATGCTAGCGGACTTGTGTAGCGCGGAGTAGTGTGTGTGTGTGTGTGTGTGTAAAACTCATCCAGAACAGAAAAACTTGTGAATTCACGAAACGCTCTTAATTCAGTATGCACTTAATTTATGCTGCGGTTTCTATGCAAGAAGTTATTTCCTGGTCACTATCTGTAGCCAAATGGACATATTTGTGAAGTGGGAGAGCATACAAAATGGCGGCTGCACAACGGGTGTAAAACGTTGCAGAAATCGCGCCATTAAATGAGCAAATATAGTGGAATGTACTTGTTTTTGAACTCAAGTGGGAAAATGTGTTAGTCTTATGGAAAGGGGGAACTGTTTTGTGTTAAGAGAATGGAAAAAAACAAGCATTTATTATTTTTCATGGATACAGTGAAAATGTATTGTGTGTGTGTGTGTGTGTGTGTGTGTGTGTGTGTGTGTGTGTAGCGTTTTTTTCCCCCGGAAACCGTCAATAGTGTTGATGAAAGTGCTCAACAAATGAGGAGCAGAATATTAAGATAGATGTAGGGGGGGAAATATCGCCTCCCGGTGGACTGGTGCTAATCATCCAAGAACTGCAGGATCCTGATTTCTTGTTTCCTGGTGAATTAAGCGTCAGGCTTCAGGTATCCAGGGATGGCTACTCTACGACAATTGCGAGGGGACATCCAGCAACAGCTTCATCAACTGACCAACTCTGCCAACACTGACATGCTCCACAAGCTTGCAGTGTCATGCCAAGATGAGGTGGAAGAAGATTTTCCAGGCGTGGAATCGACCGACGTGGAACTCTTTGACTTCATTGTTGACTTTTTGAGAAGTAAACAACTGAGTCTCGAGGACCAATGGATGGCTCGCCTGCTTGCCTTTCGCAACCTCATTGATGAACTGCAATCACTTCAGACAGCTGATGGATACGTTCAAGCATCTGATGAAGAGGACACTGATTCGGTGTCAGACACTGAACCAGTTGTACTAGCACCAGTGATGAGTAAGCCGGCACCAACACCAGGTAACAGGGTTGGTCAAATTGACAGATCGTGCAGCATTGCTGCTGTGTAGAGAATGTAAGATTCATGATGGACAAATTTCTGATTCAGATTCTGATTTGATTTTTAACAATCTGTAAACAACTTGATGAAGGGCTAGCCAAAAGGTTCACAGAGGCTGAAGTCATTAGAACAGCGTTCAAGATAATTAAGCCTGGTACCTTCAAAGACATGCTTATTACCAAAGATAACCTGACTGTAGCTGAGCTGAAGCGTTTTCTTAGGGCACGTCTTAGAGATAAAAGCAGTGCTGAATTGTTCCAGGAACTGAGCAATGCAAAACAACACGACAAAGAAAGCCCGCAGCAGTTTGTGTACAGGCTAATGGGGTTGAAACAACATGTACTGTTTGCTTCTAAACAAAGTGCAGGATTCCAGTGTGATAGCAAACTAGTGCAGGGAGTGTTCCTCCATTCACTTTACCAGGGGGATGGTTGAGAAATGCTCGCACATTAGACAGGATATCAAGCCACACATCTCGGAACATGAGTGTCACTGATGACTACATCTTAGAGATGATAACACGGTCAGTTAGTGAGGACACAGAGACAAAACCGTTTGGGTCAGACACACAAACAAAAAGTAGTCCGTGTCAATGCAGTGCAGCAGGACAGGGACAGACAGAATGCTGTTCAGATGCTGGCAGAAGTCCAAGCTAATTGCACTGCGATACATGAGCTGACAGTACAAGTCTCATCTTTGACCAACAGTCTAGGGAAAGCTCTCACACCTGTAGTGAGTGCAGCACCAGAAAACACTCGTGCCACTCCAACACACACAAAACAGTCAACCAGGCCAGAAATGAAAGCAAAATGCCAGCAGTGTGTGTAGCGTGAAGAAATTACAGCTGCAAACACTGTTTTCGATGTGGACAAGAAGGGCACAGAGCCATTGGTTGTCTCCTGAGAAACCACTCGTCGGGAAACCGAGTGAGGTCATGGGGGAGGGACCACCAGTGACCCTAGCGAGTGAAGAGTCCCCTGTCACCGTACACTCATGTATTAAAGATGAAACATCACCAACTACCCAGTCACGCAAACGAAACAGTACAGCAAAACGGAAACATGTAGCAAATTTGATTGGCGGTAGGTGTATGTTCAGCTGTCACCTAAACGGGTTCAAAGTTCAGATGTTACTAGATAACGGAACACAGGTTAGTATGGTGGGGAAGTCTTTGGTGGTACAAGCCTTACCAAATGTCAAAAATCCAACCCCTAGAAAGTCTACTGTCAGACCTCCCGCTTGAAATCACAGCCACTAATGGGACAGTTGTACTGTTTGATGGATGGCTTGAAATCCTTTTGGGGATTAAAAGTCAAATACATGAGAGAGTAGCAATACATGTGCCAATGCTAGTGAGTAGAAGCTGTGTGACTAGCCCACTGCTAGGTTTTAATGTGATCGAGGTGATCATCATGGAAAATGATGAACAGCCGAATTGCATTGGCCTATTGGACTTGTTTTCAGAGGCAATAAGTGTCCGGAGGCACACCGTTGAAACTCTTGTCTCTGCTCTTAATGAGATGTCATTTCAGGAACAACCAGCAAGCGCTGTGGTGAAAGATGGGAAGAGAGAGCTCACTGTTCAAAGGGGCCAAATCTGCGAGGTGAAATGTCGCCTCACAACGTTGTCAGAAGGAGGGACCATGTTATTTGAGCCAGCCGTGGAGAGCAGCTTACCAGATGGGTTGGAGCTGTTTCCAGCCCTCGTTGATGTGCCAGCCGGTGCCTCAAAAACTGTGAGAATCCCAATTCAGAATCCTACACAGCACGACATATTCTAACCTCCAAAAGCAGTTCTGGGCCTCATTGAAGAGATTATAGGCCTCAACCCTGTGAGTATTCTCCCAGCTCCCCAGATGCCAACCTTCAGACTAGTGACACTCTCCTGTGTTCAACCCAAGTAAGTGCTGCTGCTGACCATAAAAATGGGAGCAAAGAAGCTCACAGAGTACACCATTCCCAGGACAAATGGCCTCCACCAGTAGATTTAGACAATGGCATCCAACAGTAGATCTAGAGCAGGAGGTGGTACGCCAAATACTCTTTGAAGAATCCAACGTGTTCGCCTGAGAGGAGGAGGGTATTGACTGTATTCCTGACTTAAAGCTGAAACTCAACACAGTGGACGACAACCCTGTTCAGAAATGTTACACCTCCATTCCAAAACCCCTATATAAGGAGGTAAAGGAGTACGTGCAAAATCTTCTGGCTAGAGGCTGGTTCAGAAAATCGGTGTCAGCTAATTCCTCCCCCATGGTTTGCATGCTTAAGAAAGACCACAGCCTGAGCCTGTGTGTAGATTTTCATGAACTGAATCGTAAGACCATACCCGATTGTCATCCCTTGCCATGGATTCAGGATCTGCTGGATACCTTGGGAGGCAACTCATGGTTCTCCATATTAGATCAGGGTAGCGCATACCATCAGGGTTTTGTGAGCGAGGAATCCAGACATCTAACAACCTTTAGCACCCCCTGGGGGCTGTATGAATGGGTGTGAATACCATTTGGACTGACGAATGCACCCGCTGCATTTCAGTGATGTATGGAGGGAGTGATAGAGAGCATTAGAGATTAGTGTTGTGTGCCATATTTAGATGATGCCCTTTGCTACTCTTCAAACCTTTGATGAACATGTGGACCACCTCAGGCAAGTGCTTTGCTGGATGAGACAACATGGCATCAAGCGCCGTCCAACAAAATGTGAATTCTTTAGTAAGAGGAAAATCCGGTACATCAGGCAGATGGTGTTGGTGACCCAGAGGATTTGCAAACGGTGTTGGCCCTGAAAGAGAAGAAACCCCACACAGGGGTCCGGACACTGCTTGGATTCCTTAGTTATTACTGGTCATTCATCCAAGACTTTTCACAACTGGTGAGGCCCCTGTTTGAACTCTTCCAGAGCCCAGCTGAGATGAGTGATACCACCAAAACCCAGACCAGCAAGGGTAAAAGTCGGGTGAAGAAGGGAGATACAGGACAACTCCCCTCCCGCACACCCATTACTTGGACTACCAAACACCAAAGTGTGGTATCAAGGTTTGTGGAGATGCTGACTAACCTTCCCATCCTAGCCTATCCTAACTTTGATCTTCCATTCGTATTGCACACAGATGCATCAAATGAAGGCCAGGGAGCAGTATTATACCAACGCCAGGACAACAAACTGCGTGTCATCGGGTATGGGTCCAGGTCATTAACACCTGCCGAGAGAAACTACCACCTACATGAAAGGATTTCTTAGAGAATCGTATGTAAATAGAGATAAAGGGCTGTATGCTAACTTGTTAATGCTAGTGGACCTGTGTAGTGCGTAGTAGTGTGTGTGGAAAACGAATCCAAAACAGAAAAACTTGTGATTTCACTAAACGCTCTTAATTCAGTATGCAATTAATGTATGAAGCAGTTCCTATGCAAGAAGTTATTTCCTTGTTATTATCTGTAGCCAAATGGACATATTTGTGAAATAGTAGAGCATGCAAAATGGCGACTGCACAACGGGTGTGTCTTGTTTTGTATTGTACATACATAAATTAGATCCAGAAGACGTGTTATAACTCAAAAGTATTTATTCCGTATTGAAGGCATACAGGCTAACCGCTGCCGAATCCCCACACAAACTGACACACCCCTTCCGCATGTCCTATGGACCAATTACAAACAAGCATTCTCCAGTATCCAATAGGGGTCCTTCTTATGTCATAGTTATATCATTGCTGTTAAATCAAGTCATACCAAGATATTCTATGTGAATATTACATCCCCATTCTTTTAAAGACAATAAACAATGTCTCTGAATACAGTCCTCGTATATTATCAGTGTGGTGTTAATAACCATAACTAATTTGTAATGTAACAACAGACAACACACCAAACCTCAGTAATAATGCAATACTTCAACATAACCATTGCAAACGAAAGTTGTTTTTTTTTTTAGTTATCACTTAGCTTGCTCTTACACTGTAAATTTATGCTTCTCAATATAACTCAATGCAATCAATGACATTGTAGTTTTTTTTATATATATATATAAGGGCAGCGAGCCGCCTGCACCCTTTTACATGTTCTTAAAAGTCCAGAACAATTCTAGGCTTGACTTTCCTTCTGTACCTTGTCTGGTAAGGGACAGTATAAGGGGCTGTCTCACTTGCTGCCTGCGAGGTGTGTAGCATGGTGCTGTGTGGTGCATGCTGTCTGTTGTGATCAGAATTTTCGTCAGTGTGAGTACTATGTGCTTCCTTTGTGTTAAGGAGGCGAGGTCTGTTTCGTCTGTACTCATGTCCTTCAGCTGTGCGTATGTGGTATGATCTGTCAGTATCAGCTGGCTGGAGGACAACTGCAGGTTTCCAGTAGCCATTCTGCATGCATGCAGCAGTGACGTCGGCTTGGTTGACCTGTCGTAGTATCTTTTCTGACGCTGTTGTCGGTGGACTCTTCTGGCATGAACAACTCTGTGGCTGATCACCTTGCGCTGAAGCTGCTGGTGGGTGTTGGGTAGGGTTGAGCATAAGCAACGGCTCATAAGCAGCTGGGCTGGTGACCTGAAGATGTCAGCTGGAGTGTTTCGATACTCAAGGAGACTCAGATAGGGGTCTCTCTGATCAACTTTGGCCTTTTCAATAAGCGATTTGGCAATCTGCACAAATTTCTCAGCAAGGCCATTGATTTGTGGCTAGTGAGGACTGGCGGTTGTGTGGGTAAACTCCCATGTGTTGGCAAAGGTTTCGAACGCTTTACATTTGTACCAGGGGCCATTGTCAGCTATAACAGTCTCTGGTATTCCGTGTCTGGCGAAAGCTGCTTTCAGCTTGTGTATCACAGCAGAGGCTGTTGGACTGTGTAGCTTGTCAAGCTCAAAATACCTGCTGTAATAGTCCGCTGTGACAATGTAGCTCTCATTGTTCCATGTGAACAGGTCAGCAGCAACTGTTTGCCACGGCCTGTCTGGGATCTTGTGGCTTATCATGGGCTCCTTGGTGTTGGAAGGCCTGTATTCGAGACAGATGCGGCACTTTCCAACCACTTCCTCAATCTGCTTGTAGGATGACAGATGTGCCACCCCTGACACTCGTCTTGGACAGAGCAGGTGAAGGTGCGAGCTGCGTGGATCAGGTGTGCCACAGCAGTGACAAGAATGCTAAACTTGGAGAAGCGTTCAAAGCGTTGAGGGTGTACCACACCTCCGGAAACATGCATGAGACTTGTAGTCACCTGAGGATGCACCTCAGCGTCGGAGGCAGGGTCGAGAGGTTGTAAGTCTCTTGTGGCTCAGATGGGTAAAAAGATGTGTTCTGAAGAAAGGCTGGTCCTGTGAGCCACGTTGTGCTGCTAAGGATGGCTGGTGACACGGATCTTGATCCATTGTCAGCAGGATTCAGGTCGGAAGAGACGTACTTCCACTGGCTAGGACAGGATGATTGATGGATACGCTGAATCCTGTTATGCACATAGACATAGAATCTCCTTGACTGATTGTGGATGTATCCTAGTGCAACCTTGCTGTCTGTGTAGTACGTTATGTTGTCGAATGTCACATCCATCTCTGTGACTATCAGCTCGGTAATCTCCACTATGAGTACAGCAGCACACAGCTCCAGTTTTGAGATCGTTAGGCCAGGCTGGGGGGCCAACTTCGTTTTTCCAAAGATGAGACTGACTTCAGTTTGTTCTTCTTGGCTCGTCACCTTGATGGAGGCTATGGCTGCAATCGCTTTCACTGACACGTCTGCGAAGACACAGAGTTCTTTTCTTTGTGCGCCTGTGGTGGAGAAAGATGTGTAAGGGCACGATATCTGGAGCGCCTCTAAGTCTTGGAGCGACTTCCTCCATCTAGTCCACTTAGTCTCCATGTCTTTGGGGAGTGGGGAGTCCCAATCATCTGCTTGCAAGGTGAGCTCTCTTAGTGTCAGCTTTCCGTGAACAGAGATGGGTGCAAGAAACCTTAGGGCAGTGGTTCCCAACCTTTTTTCCTTGGAGCCCCCACTACTTGTTTCTAGAAAAAGCTGAGCCCCCCCCCCCCCCGGCCCGCACACACACCAGGAGAAAGGTGATTAATTCCAGATGTTTATTAATAAAAATTAAAATCAATTATAGTTTTTTCCACCTTTATCTTCAATAAATCTCGTTTTCATTCTCAGAACATCTGTGTTTAAATGTTTCCTGTCTTGGAAAATCTTAAAATTTGCTTCTTTTAACAACCCAGCAGAGTAGGCCTGTTGACATCTGACTCAGGCTCACTGAAACAACAACATATTAGTACTGTTGTAATCTAACATCTGACGTCCACATGTAAAGTCGTGAACACTGTTTCTGTTTTTTGACAGACAGTAGGCCTGTGTGTTATTTTGGCTCTAACAGTAACATTTTTACTGAGTCTGTACCAACCTGTTCATTCATAAACCAGTAAGACGGTTTGTTTTTTTGACAGGCAGTGTGTGTTATTTTGGCACACACAATAACAATAACTTCTTGCTTTCATTTTCTTAATGAGTCTGTGCCATCCTGTTCATTCATAAACTAATGGCCACCTTGGGCTTGCATGCCTTTGACCAGGGATGGATTTGTCAGGTGTGATGCTTGTGACAGACAGCCTAAAGTCCTGGTGTACATGCAGTCTGTTGCGGGCTCTTGTTTTTACTGTTACAAGGGCACTGAAGGCTGTCTCAGACACATGTAGTGCTGAATGGCAGAATGACCCTTGTAACTGCGTGTTTGGCCAGTCTGGGTGTAACAGTGTGTCTGTCCTTTGACTATCCAAAACTTTTTGTATCCGTTCTCCTGGAAATATTTCTTTGACACCGAGTCGGCTTGATGGTCAGCAAGCTCATCATAGCTGCAGCCCCACCCGTGCAGCATGTAACGAGGTTCTCATAGGGCAGACTGTTGGGTGAGAGGTAGGAGTCCACAGCCATAAAAATATCCTGGCCTGTTGTTATTGTTGTGGTTAGACTGGTAGATATGAGAATGTCTTGTTTCAACATACTGAACATAAACGATGAGCACGGACTCGCCTGACACTGTTGTCGTTTCATCCAACTGAATGGCAAAGGCAACATTCCTCAGCTTCTCGTGCAGCTGGTTCTGACAGTCTGTAGCCATTTTATCAGTTCTGTCTTTGACGGTGTTGTCAGAGAGTGGGACGGTTTTCACTTTATCGACCGTGTGGGGGCCACACAGCCTCTCTACAGTGTTCAGGCAGGCGGGTTTGATAAGCTGACCTCCAACAGTGTGTGGCTTTTTAGCCTCGGCAATTCATGCAAACACTCAAAGGATGCCTCCGTGGCTCTGTGCAAATCACTGCCTGCTCGTTCAAATGCTTTTCTGATGTCGGCGGATCTTCTTGATAGCGCCACCTGCTTTTTCCTATCAAAAAATTCCTGACTTTCCCCAACAGTCTCTTGGTGTTTTGTCTCTTGGTGTCGTTTCATTTTGCTTGGCTTCATGCTGTCATGAGCTAGTTTCTCACCACACGACACATTCCGGCCAAGACTTGTCCCGTCCTTCCATAAAACCAAAGTCAAGGTAGCTCTCAAAATAAAGCCTTACTTTCTTTCTTGACACTGAGTCATCCGCACTTTTACGTTTCTCAGCCATGTTGTTTCATTCATAAAGTGCTGCTGCTGACTGCAGGAACAAACCAAGATGCGCTAACATTAGCTGCTAGCTGAGTTAGATGAGCTAACATTAGCTGCCAGCTGAGTTAGACGAGCTAACATTAGCTGCTTGCTGAGTTAGACGAGCTAACATTAGCTGCTTGCTGAGGAGCTACCTGACAACACTGCAAGTATGATAGCGCAGATTGACGGGTCACAGAGGTGTGGTTACTAGGTGTAGCCCAACTACGTTTTAGAAGGGGGGGGGCAAAAATGTATCTTTAAATATTTTTATATACAGACTTTTGTATAAAATAAATTGTCCAGTAATTGAGTTATTATGCTTGTATTTCACATGTGCACTTTGACAACCTCAGAACAGAAAAGCCTCGCACACCCCCTGGGCCCCTAGTGTCTATAGGGATGCCCGACCAAGCCGGAGGTAACACGGATATTCTAACCGCCTCCCCTGTGTTGGCAGGCAACGGAATGGCCAACTATGCTACCCGGACATCTTCTCCTCCCCATTCTCGCACAAGTAGCACCTTGCTGTACCGTCACTCTGTACATCAGATGTTATCGGTCAAACGTCAGCAGCATGAGGGCTGAATGAATTTTGCCCAAATGATCAGCAAATCAAGGGGGCGTGTCACAACTCCTGTCACTCACTTACTACGAATGGAAGCTGATGTTATTGTGTTTCGGCTGTAAAAAATAAGCCCATTTAGATAAATCCCTTGTTTTTCTTGTCTATTTGGTGCTGTTGCTGCTCTAGGTTCCACCAAAATGTAAAACGATCTGTTCTAAAGGTGTTTTTTTAACAATAATATTCTCATCTTTATTTTAAAAGATAGGGAGGGCTTAACCCTGTTAACCCATTTATACCAGCCATCCCTGGGTGTAGTATTATGGGTTGGATCCTACATTTGTAAAGCAGGAACATATTTGGGGGACAATAGAAAGTGCTTTAGGTTCGCTGATGACAGAGAATCTTTTGCGTTTATGGATATCAGTGGTGTGCTGGTAGAAACTGAATTTATTGTCCAAGGAGAGCCAAAGATATCTGAAGTAGTCCACCATCTCAGCAGTATCTCTGTCAGTAGAAGTGGGGTTATGGGCTGTACAGTGTATACTGGGTGTAATAATGAATAGTACCCAGCAGTTGGTTCAGAAAACAAGCCATAAAATGACACATGCTGCCATTTCAAAATTCTAGGTATAGCTTAAGGAAAATCTTACAACTGTTTAAATGATGATGTGAAGTTCATGATTCTTCTCCAGATTATGATGGATTGTGTTTTAGAATAGGGCTCTTCATATTTGGTTGGCTCCCGCTGGGATGTTTAGTGTTTTCAGGAGGTACACTGCCCCTCCTGAGTCAACCGTGCACATGTGCAACTCACATCTGTGGTTGAGTCAGATTGGGCAGCGATAGTGTCAAAACCAAAACATTAAGTCTAGGTCAAGCATATCTTCATCATCCCTGAGGGACAATTTGTTGTACAGCCAGCAGTAACGCACAACCATTTGATTTAATTTAATTTATTTTGAACATGTAAAAAAAACAACAACAACAAAACAACAACAACAAAGGATATAAACAAAATTTCATTAGATTGAAATGAATAAACCTATACAACAAAATCAATAAATAGGTTCTCATAAACAACACAAATTAAATATGACATGTTCAAAAAGGAGTAGGAGGAAGTATAAACTTATCTATTCATACCCTTTCTCCACTACTCATCAATTAATTTGTAATATTTAACTTATACACAGTTTATAAACAATTGTCCATCGGCCCATCAGGCAAATAACAATAAGCAGAGAATGAGTAGGAGGAAGTATAAACTTATCTATTCATACCCTTTCTCCACTACTCATCAATTAATTCACAATATTTAACTTATACACAGTTTATAAATAATTGGCCATCAGGCAAATAACAATAAGTAGAGAATGAGTAGGAGGAAGTATAAACTTATCTATTCATACCCTTTCTCCACTACTCATCAATTAATTCACAATATTTAACTTGTACACAATTTATAAACAATTGTCCATCAGGCAAATAACAATAAGCAGAGAATGAGTAGGAGGAAGTATAAACTTATCTATTCATACCCTTTCTCCACTACTCATCAATTAATTCACAATATTTAACTTGTACACAATTTATAAACAATTGTCCATCAGCCCATCAGGCAAATAACAATAAGTAGAGAATGAGTAGGAGGAAGTATAAACTTATCTATTCATACCTTTTCTCCACTACTCATCAATTAATTCACAATATTTAACTTATACACAATTTATAAACAATTGTCCATCAGTCCATCAGGCAAATAACAATAAGCAGAGAATGAGTAGGAGGAAGTATAAACTTATCTATTCATACCCTTTCTCCACTACTCATCAATTAATTCACAATATTTAACTTATACACAGTTTATAAACAATTGTCCATCAGCCCATCAGGCAAATAACAATAAGTAGACAATAAACACAATAGAAAAACCACACTGGGTTATTTAAAAGGCCAGTGGCAGCCGGGACAAATGAGATCTTGAGTCTATTGGCCTTGCATGTTGGCAGGTTGTATCTGCGGCCGGACGGAAACAACTTGAAGTCCTTGGACAGGGGGCGGCCAGGACGAGCCAGGACTGACAGGACATTCTTACATGCAGCTTCCTGCATCCAGCTGTCTCAGTGCAGGTATGTCAGAGGATGTCCTCACAGGAAGAAGACTCGGTAGCTTTGATGAGAGTGCTGACACCGAGAACGTCTAGCTTCAACATTCACATTACTATTTAACATTTATATGTAGGGTCAGCATTTACATTTAACATTTATATTTAACATTTACGTTCAATGTCTATAGGGTTAGAGGAGTCTGCAGTGTGGAGGACGGACTAAGGTGAGAAGGAGAGGGGATGAAGGTGAGGAGGGGGAAGGAGGAGTGAGAATATCAGTTTTTGTGTTTTTTTCTTGGTGGGGATATCGATATGATCAACATTCTGTTGCTCTGTTTCAGCTTGTCCTCCCCTTTGTTTTGCTCTTTCTCCTTCCCCTCTTCTTCTCTTCTCCTCTTCCTATTTCTCCTATTATTTCTCCTTCTTCCTCTTTTTCTTTTTCTTTTTCTTTTTCGTTTTCTTTTCATCCCTCCATCTTTTTCTCCACCAATTGTGTCTCCCCATCCTGCTCCTCTACTTCTCTTCTGCTCCTCTCCATCATTTTCTCTTCTGTGTCCCTTCTCTTCATCTTTTTCTCTTTGGATGAGCCCCTCTTTGTCACCATCTCCAATGTATCCCTCATCTGCATCATCTTCTCTTTCGATGTTCCCTTCCTCTACACCATCTTCTCTTTCGAGGTTCCCTTCCTCTACACCATCTTCTCTTTCGATGTTCCCTTCCTCTATGCCATCTTCTCTTTTGATGTTCTCTTCCTCTTTATCATCTCCTCCTTCGATGTCACCCTCCTCTTCGTCCTGTTCTCCTCCATTAGCATCTGGGAGGGAGGTCATGGGGTTCTGGTCTTGCTGGTTGCAGGTTTCATTGATCTCAGACCCCCAAGACTCCGTTAATGGGCAGATGGACATGATGTCAAAGGAGTCCATCACGCTGGATACAAAACAAATAATGTATCAATGAATGAATGAATTAATTGGTGAATAAATCAATGAATCCACATCAATATATCTTTATGAATTAACCACCTTAAAGGATCAATCTTTTCTGGTCTTACTTTTATAGTTTTTGCCATTGTGCATATCAGTTATGATATTTTAATCACCGGCTTCATTTTTGTGATTTTGGACACGGGACCACAGCGAGACGCAGCTTTAAAACAGCCACTTATGATACAACTGAACACAAGCCTTGAACCCGTCCTTTAAGTTAAAAAAAAAAACCAAAACCTGGTACCTGAGCTACACTGTGTTCATGATTTCCCATTATCTATGACTTTTAATTTGCACTGGCAGGGTAGTTAGTTGATGGTTACTGCTACCTAGGGTATTTAAATGGGCGGGTCATTCCTGAAAGCCCGGAGACTGGCAACACCCAAGAAACACGTTGTAGGAGATGTCGGACGAGGCAGGAACATAAAATAAATTCTGACATGCTAGACTTCATGTCAGGGTGTCGTGGAGCGTCCAGACGCCACATCGCTGTTCTTGAATCGTGTCGCACTACACGGGCTAAAGACCCCCGTTCGTCGTTCCCAACATTCATAATCAGGCCTGATGCTGGAAATTTGCCGGTAACGACAAAGTCATGTCAAAATCGAGCTGAATGGGCGCCCGGGTAGCGTTGCGGTCTGTTCCGTTGACAACCAATACAGGGATCGGTGGTTCGAATCCTCGCGTTACTTCCGGCTCGGTCGGGCGTCCTTACAGACACAATTGGCCTTGTCTGGTGATGGGAAGCTGGATGTGGGTATATGTCAGGGGAGAGGTTGACCTTGGGGGAATAGCGTGATCCTCCCATGCGCTACATACCCCTGGCGAACCTCCTCACTGTCAGGTGAAAAGAAGCAGCTGGCGACTCCACATGTGTCGGAGGAAGCATGTGGTAGTCTGCAGCCCTCTCCGGATCGGCGGGTGGGGGCAATGACCTGGACGGCTCGGAAGAGTGGGGTAATTGGCCAGATCCAATTGGGAAGAAATCCCCCCCCCCCCAAAAAAGAATCGAGCTGAATTGGTGTAGTCTGATCCCGGCATCAGAAGAGTGGTGAAACGTTTCTCCTACTAACTTTGTGTCCAGAATAGATTGTTTGCATATCACGTCGCTGTGTTGCTGTGGCGCGAACTACAGATGGAGGGCAGGAAGTGATTTTCTACAGAGGAAGCACTGTCACAAACTTTCGAAATGCCTATGTTTGGCGTCATTTATGGTTGCTCAAATTGATCAAACTGAGAAACCACAAGTAGTTTTTATTGAGTGCCAAAAGTTGTTGTTCATGAGGGGAGGGGGGGGGGTGCAAGAAATTGACCGACAAAAAAAAAACCGCTGGAGAAAATGGCTTGCAAACCTTGGTCTGCAGTTGGCAGGAGCGGAGTCAGTAACCTACCTTATGTGGCTATGTTTATGTAGCTAACTGTTGGTCCACAACATGGAGCGTTTTAAGATATGACATTGCAACTACACTTTGTGTTGTTTGTCTTCGTCTAAGACGAACCTTAGAAATTATAGTGGCCATGTTTGATCTTAGTTTCCCCGTGTTGGGATCTGCAGAAGTGTGTTTTAGAAACTAACAGTTACTAGTAGGTCGGGTAGGGTAGGCTACAATTACATGTGCGCACATCTTTGTACAAAAACAAAAACAATTAATTTAGTGGTGCTTCACCGTAATTTTGAGAGCGGTTAATCTAGTAACGTCAAGTAAAGAGCCGTAACGTTAACACCGAGAGGTGCCACGGCATTTATCGTCTAAACTAGCACAGTATGGGTTTTCCTCCATCTCATCCATTCTGCTTTCCACTTCCTGCCCTCCATCTGAATTTCACGCATCGTTGGAATCACGTGACTGCAGACAACTTACAACTGATTCGGCTTTCTGGGATCTCGGGGTAACTTTTAACTTCTGAATATGTGGTTAGATAATTGGGTTCAACTGGACTTGTTAAAACATGTCTGGCGCTCATATTCACTTGCCCCGTAAGATGCTGTTGTAAAGCTGAGGCCAGCGGTGGCCCCGTGTTCAAAACCTTGACAATGAAGTTGGTGAGAAAAATATCACAACTGATATGCACGATGGAAAACTAGACAAATAAGACCCGTGTTATGAAAGAAATAGGAATAGCATTTAAATTGGACATGTATTCACACACACACACACACAGTCACTCACTAGGAGCTTTCCTCGTAGCCCGCAGCAAGCTGGCTCATGCTGAGGAAGCGATGTCTCAGAGCTTGGCTGGGGGTGATTCTCTGGGCGGCATCCAGGGTGAGCATTCTTTTGAGCAGATCAACAAATGCCCGGATGTCCTCCAGCTCGTGCTCATCTGCCCCCTTAGGTTTATACTGGATTTAGGGACCACACAAACCACAGGTCAGTTGATCAAAAGAAAATGCCTGGCTCATGTTAAAGGAGCAAAGTGACGGTTCTCAACTGAGTCATCACTTGTAGAATAAACCGGTACCAGCGGCACCACTTACCTTCAACAGGACATCGAGGGAGCCCAACCTAAACTTGCTGGAGCACCTGGATGTTTTTCCGGTGTCGCATAAGTACTCCCATGGCCGCTAAAAGAAATAATAAACACGCGACAAGTCTTTGAAACCTTTTCAGCAGTTTCACTTGATACTTATCTAATGTGTTTTCTGACCGGCTGAAGCAGGAAGTTGTTATGATACACTACCTTGAGCCTCCAGGGTTGATGGCTTGAGTCCCTGGTGAATAAATTTCTTGTCCTCAAACCAGCATCCAACAAGTGATCTGCTGGCATGCCTTGTGTCGCCACAATGGCCGTCATCTGGAGAGACAACACAACGTCACATTAACCCACCTTCAGGTTTGTGAGGTTTCTGTCTGTGTGATGAAGCAGCTGGTGAGGGACATCAGGTGACTTACCATGTCAAATTCTGCCCCCCAAGGGTAGAGATGTCTTCCCAAGAACATCAGTGCCATTACACAGCCAAGGGACCACATGTCTATTGCCTCTGAGATGGGGAGGCCCAAGACAACTTCTGGTGCCCTAAAGGCGGGGAGACAAGGACCAAACACAGCAAACATTACCAAGGACCCACAAAACAAAATTAGACATTTGTACATGAATTCACCCATCACTCACAGCTGTTATAAAAGATTGTGTAGGGAAGAGTGAACTTGCTTTTCCTAAGCTTGATGTAGTTCTGTTTTCTCCATTTGTATATCCGCTGTATGTCTTAACATGATTTTGTGATTTTGGTGTGCTATCTTGACCAGGTCTCCCTCAAAAAAAGAGGTTTTCAATCTCAAGAGACCTTCCTAGTCAATTAAGGTGAAATAAATAACTGAACAAAAATCAGTACTAAATTTCCTCACCAGCTGAGAATGATCAGATCTAAGATTTACCCTCATCAGTATGGAAGAATAGCACAACTGTAGCTTCTGGTTTCCAGCAGAACTGCAGACACACTGCTGGACAGTTCAGGTCTCAGTACTACTCACCTGTAACCAAGAGGCTGAAGGATGGTGCCACGCTGAACCTCAGAGGAGGGAACAGCCAGACCAAAATCAATCAGCTTCACCCTGAACGGCTGATTCTCTTGGTCCACCAGCATGATGTTGTCTGGTTTCAGGTCTGTGTGAATCAGCCCGATGCTCTTCAGAGCTTTGAAGGCGGTGACCAGCTGGAGACGGAGAGGCAGAAATAAGAGGTGACTCTCCACACTCGCCACACTGGCAGAGTTTTGAATGTTGGGCACCGTGCCATATTCTGTCATTCATTTTCCTAGTAGGTTCAAGGTGTGCAAGATGAACAACCCACGAGTTTAATGTGTCACTGTACCTGTACTGTGATGGGACGAATCTCTTTCAGAGACAGAGATTTACAGTGTGGCTGTCTCATGTAGTCAAGGAGACTCATGTTTAGATGTTCAAACACCAGACACGTGTGTCCCTGATGGACAAAGCCTTCATGGAAGCGGACGATGTTATGAGTGTCTGGATCAAGACTCCTGACTACTTTCAGCATGGCCAACTGTGGATACACAAGTTAGAGAGCTTAATACAAAGTACTTACACCAAATATAAATACTTATATCAGCTGTTCACATCATACATTTTGATGAGACAATTTTTCCTTTTTTGGAATTTTTTCCTTCTTTTGCTCCCTAATTGTATTTGGCCAATTACCCTACTCTTCCGGGCCGTCCCGGTCACTGCTCCACCCCCTCAGCTGATCCGGGGAGGGCTGCAGACTACCACATGCCTCCTCCGATACATGTGGAGTTGCCGGCCGCTTCTTTTCACCTGACAGTGAGGAGTTTCACCAGGAGGACGTAGCACGTGGGAGGATCACGCTATTCCCCCCAGTTCCCCCTCCCCCCCGAACAGGAGCCCCGACCGACCAGAGGACGTGCTAGTGCAGCGACCAGGACACACACCCACATCCGGCTTGACACCGGGATTCAAAGCGGCGATCCCCGTGTTGGTAGGCAACGGAATAGACCGCCACGCCACCCGGACACTCCTGAGACAAAATATTTTAGCAGCAAAAACAGACCAACCAACGTTTTAGTCAGCCAAGTCATTATTTTGTAGACTGAAATCTTTACCTCCTTCTCAGCCTCCCAAGCGTCCTCGCTCTTATTTTTTAGGATCTTCACAGCCACGGTCTCTTTCGTGTCTAGTTTGAAACACTTGGCCACTTGTCCAAAGCAGCCCTCTCCTAGAAAGCTCTGCAGCAGGTAGTTGGAAGCACTGCCGGACAGAACATCACTAGACTCACACACCTCCGAGTCTGAGGTGGATTTCTCTGATGAGGACCTCATTCTTGTATCACAAATCAAACACAGTCTGCAGTTTTCACGTTATACGTCTTCTCTCGTTCACCTCCACACGCGAAATGGTCAGTTTCCAGATGAGCCGGCTTTATATAGGCTTTCGCACTAGTTCTAGGATGCGTCAATCAAGCAGAATTCTAGAATCTTTCAGCAAGAAAATGGAACCATGGAACAATGCTGCAGTTATAGGAAATTACCAGCTATTGAAAATGAACTGCTAAGTTATTTAGTAACTGCGGCTCATATTGTTTTGTTTGTTTGTTTGTTTGTTTGTTTGTTTGTTTGTTTTGTTTTTTGGTTGAGTTTTTCTGACGTGAATACATAATATTTGTTCGCATCAGTAGATAGATAGATAGATAGATAGATAGATAGATAGATAGATAGATAGATAGATAGATAGATAGATAGATAGATAGATAGATCTGGTGTAGGTCAAGTGTACGGTGGGGGGGGGGGTGAGGTCAAAATAAAGTAGAGCAGCACGCACTTTATTTCCCATGTTGTAACAGATGCCTTAGTGCCGGTGAGTTGGCACGGGCCAGCCACGTAGCTCGCGAGCTGGACCCGGCCTGCGGGCTGCTTCCTGGGGTTCGGGGGTCTAAGGCAGCAAGCCTGCAGGGCTCCTGTGTTGAGGAGTACGGTAAATGAGGAGCTGGTACCTGCTCTCACTGTCGGTGGTCGTATAACCACTTACAGGTGGAATTACAAATGCTTTACGCTTGTCCTTTAGGGGGTAATCATTTTAATGTTGTCCATTTGTGGAGCTGTGTTTTATCACATAGCATGTCAAGCTGCAGGTAAAAAGCAAAAACGAAAAACGGTGCCAATGTAGAGACCAATGCGTTTGGTCATTTGTGGTTATTGGTTGCTTTAGTTTATCTGGGCAGAAGTTGAAAGTGAGGCGTTTGTGACTGCAAATGGAAACGGTACATTCGGCGTTCGACCTCCTACTTTGCATCTGTCCGACCACTGTTTCGCCGCGAAGAGCAATTTATTAGTATTCGTTTATTCCACTCGTCAGGAAAATCCTTGCATAAAACACATTTAAGGGTTTTTCCAAACTATTAATGAATTACTGGACCGGCTTCTAAAAAGCCGGAAAGTAGAAAGTTAAATAACTGATAATACTCTCCCTCCTCTCAACAAATGCGTGTTGGCGCCATCGGGCTCCAGCATCCCCGCGGCCCTGACAGCAGGATAAGCGGTTTGGACAGGCAAGGCATTGGAATAAAACTTTATTTATAGTGCATGTTTTTCAACCAAGAACCCAAAGTGCTTCAGCACGGATTTGAAGAAAAAAAAAGGGCAGCCAACAGATAAATGCATGACAAATTCAACAAAAACAAAACTCGGGGAGCAACGCACGTCACGAAATCCATATAATCGCAATGTGAAGCGTAAAACGTCGAGTAAGTCGAAAAGCCGGAGGAAATGGACAGACACTGATCTGAATTTCTTTTAAAAATAGCAATAAACAGCTTTGCATGAGACAGAGGGCTGGTCTGTGCTGCTCATTGTTGTGAGGATTAGGTGTTGTTGGTCAGCTAGCATGGTTAAGACAGGGTCGTCCTCATTCTGCTCACATCGTTACTGCAGCTGTCGCAAAGGCGTTTTAACTAGTGCTGCACGGTTAATCTAATCACAATCCTGATGTCAGCCTGTGCAGTTATATATATATATATATATATATATATATATATATATATATATATGTATAACTGCAAAAGGCTGCGATTAAATAATAAAATGTGCACGTGTGAACGTCTGTTTACATGCAGTCTGCATATCTACTACTACTTTCAGCTGCTGCCGTTGGGGGGGGGGGGGTTGCCACAGCGGATCACCCATTTCCATCTCTTTCTGTCCTCTGCATCTTCCTCTGTCACACCAGCCACCTGCATGTCCTCCCTCACCACATCCATAAACCTCCTCTTTGGCCTTCCTCTTCTCCTCTTCCCTGGCAAGTCCATATTCAGCATCCTTCTCCCAGTATCCCCAGCATCTCTCCTCCACGCATGTCCAAGCCATCTCAATCTTGTCTCTCTTGCTTTGTCTCCAAACCGTCCAACCTGAGCTGTTCCTCTAATATACTCGTTCCTGATCCTGTCCTTCTTCGTCACTCCCAATGAAAATCTTATCATCTTCATCTCTGTCACCTCCAGCTCCGCCTCCTGTCTTTTCATCAGTGCCACTGTCTCCAAACCATACAACATAGCTGGTCTCACTACCATCTTGTAAACCTTCCCTTTAATTCTTGCTGGTACCCTTCTGTCACACATCACTCCTGACACTCTTCTCCACCCACTCCACCCTGCCTGACACTCTTCTCCACCCACTCCACCCTGCCTGCACTCTCTTCTTCACCTCTCTTCTGCACTCCCTATACTTTGGACAGTTGACCCCACGTATTTAAACTCATATGCAGGGGTGCACGTAATTTTTTTGGTCTGGTTCTCAAAGGAGCACCTGAGGTTCTTGCTTGGTGCTCACCTTTTTTTAAATACATTTTTCCATGACCCACCCACCTCACAAAATGAACAAAATCTGAGGGATACGTGGATAACATTACATGTACTTTAATTTCAATTGAAAATGAATAAAAGCAGTAGGTTACAACAAAATGTCTGTTCTTTAAAGTGCCATACGTGTGACTTTCAAATGAAATGACTGCTCTTCAAGCACTGAAAACTAAATATACAAATGACTGCTTTTTCAAACACTGAAAACCAAATCAAACTCACAACAGATACTGCTATTTAAAGCACTGAAAGTTCTGTTATCCTACAGGACATCATCGTCATCTTCATCACTCCCCTCCAGACTGTCTTCCTCTATTTCAAAAACACCAGATGTACTAGGCCTGCTCCTTTCTCGCTGCTTCAGCCTACGATCAGCTGTTTGCATCCACAAGTCTACTGCTGGCTTTGGGTCAAAGGTTTCTGTTGTGAACTTAGATAAGTGGATGTGCATTAGAGATGAGAGGCGATAGTCTGACAGGCAGGATCTGTACTTGTTTTTTATTATATTCAGGTGTGAAATCCCCTCTCACACGCAGCACTGCTCAAGGGCAGTGTAAGAGACAGCAGAAGGACTTTCTGAATGTTGGAGTGACTGCCTGGGTTGCTGGTGTTCACTACATTGACTAGATCATGCACAGAGGAGGCTGCCAAACGTTTTCCAGCTTGCTCTAAACGCATCCACTCTCTTAAAGTTGAGTCTTTGTCAACACGCATGCTGGCCTCATATTTCTCAAGGATGTTACTAAGTGTCGTGTTGCCAAAACCGTGGAGGTCTTTCATTTCATTAGGCCAAGTTGTAGGATCAAAAAGTGATCGCATGACTTGAGGGATTCATATCTGCTTTCAAATTCATGAATTAAAGCTCTCAACACATCAATCTGATCCCTGTCAGCTTCAGCATGTGCCACAGTCTCCTCCCTGTACTTGCCCTCACTGTCCATCAGTAGCGTCAACTGTCCAATAGCAACCATGAGCTCATCTTTGCATTCACCAATAGTCAGGTTGTCTTTCTGGAAGCTGAGGGAGGTGAACTGTAAAATGTTCCCAACATCAAGCATGTTGGCTAGGAAACAACGAAAACGCTCTGTGCTGAGATGTTTTAGGCTACCGTCATCACTTGTTGCCGCTTGGATCTGAATGGATGGTAACATTCTCCATATTTTAAACAGAGTCTCTTGTCTCCATGCAGACCTTCTGACGTTGTGGAACTTACCTAGTTTGACAAAATCAATGTCTTTCTCCTCACATATCTTCTGTAGTTGTGCAATTCGTTTTGCACCCCCTTTCTTTAAGTAAAAGCTTAGCAAAGTGATGATAGATTTATTAAATGACTCACAGTATGGGACCGCACGATCAGCTGATTTAGCGCAGTTCTCCAACGTGTGGGCGGTGCACAGGATATGCACAAGGGAATCCCCGATATCCACCATCTGACGTAATTTGGGACGAACCCCGATGTAAACTCCAAGGTTGACAGCTGCTCCGTCACTGCATACCGACACCAGCTTTGCCTTCCACTCCGCTAAACCACAATTATTGAACAGTTGCACAAATCCATCCACTATGTCGGTTGGCCCCCAGATTAATTAATCCAAGGAAGTCTGAGCTGTATTCTCCGTTGCGGGACACAGAAACAATGTACACAATTTCCTGCTCCGTTTTTGTTATATCTTCGGATCCATCGAAAAGCACACCCCAAAATTCAGCTGCTTTCAGTTTTTCACTTAACTCTGAACTTGTTGTCTGAGCGGTGCTCTCCGTGATGCGGGATCCCCCTTCTCGTGAATGATAAGCAGTCCCGACGTTAACTCCTAACCTCTTGAGAAGCGGAGTATCCTCCTCGTATGAACGCATAGGACGTGCGTGTTTCGCTTTGTGAAAGGCCAACCAGAGCATGTTTGTCAGTGCCTGATGTTGTTCCTCCGTCAGTCGGTCTTGCCACGTGTCGAGCGGGCCGCCGGGTCTCTGGTCCTGGCTGCGCCTGTTAGCAATAGCTTCCACTACTTTCTGGTGTTCTCCGCTGTTTGCATGCTTATCAAAAGCTGGATGGCTGAAGTTTTTCGTCCCCATATAAAAGTGGCAGTTTCTATCCGCTAATGTGGGATTTTCCCGACATAGTTTACACCACATCTCAGTGCGGGCGTCATCTGTTTGAAGCCAGCCGATGTCCTGCAGCCATTTCTCTGAAAACTTACGCTTTGACTTTGGTTCTGGTTCAGTATGGCGTTTCTTTGGCGGAGGTGGAGGAAGACCAAAGAAATTACTCAATGTCGCTTGCTTCTTTGACATTTTGGAGAAATTAGTGGGTCATACTATAGCATTGGCTAAAAGCAGTGGCTCATACTCTGCACTGCAAAATGTTTGGTACGCAAATGCGCAGTAAAACACTTGAATCTGGTGCTCGTTGAATATTTTAAGTGCGCACCTGCGCACCACTTATGTGCACCTCTGCTCATATGCCTTCGTCACCTCCGCTCCTTGCGTCCTCACCATTCCACTGTCCTCCCTCTCATTCATGCATATGTGTTCTGTCTTGCTCCTACTGACTTTCCTTCCTCTTCTCTCCAGTGCATACCTCCACCTCTCCAGGCTCTCCTCCACCTGCACCCTACTCTCGCTACAGATCACAATGTCATCCGCAAACATCATAGTCCACGGAGACTCCTGCCTGATCTCATCCGTCAACCTGTCCATCACCACTGCAAACAAGAAAGGGCTCAGAGCCGATCCTTGATGTAATCCCAACTCCACCTTGAACCCATCTGTCATTCCAACCGCACACCTCACCACTGTCACACTTCCCTCATACATATCCTGCACCACTCCTACATACTTCTCTGCCACTCCCGACTTCCTCATACAATACCACACCTCCTCTCTCGGCACCCTGTCGTATGCTTTCTCTAAATCCACAAAGACACAATGTACCTCCTTCTGGCCTCCTCTATACTTCTCCATCAACATTCTCAAAGCAAACATCACATCTGTGGTGCTCTTTCCTGACATAAAACCATACCGCTGCTCCCTGATCACCACCTCTCCTCTTAACCTAGCTTCTATTACTCTTTCCCATATCTCCGTGCTGTGTGCAGTCTGCATATCTGTGTCCATAATTCAGAGATGACCAATCAGTCTCTGTTTAGGCAGTGACGCGCGTGCAGTCTACGGTCACGTGACTTCAGGTGTGCAGACCAGGTGGCATGAAAAAATGGAAACCGATGACAACGAGCAGGTCATCGCTGATGAACAAGCTCAGCGATATCGAGCAGAGAGGCACTGTGTAGAACATGCAAAATGAAAGTCGCTACATGTCATGGCAACGCGACAGATTTGCATTATTTGTATATGTATAAATGTTTATTATATTGCAGATGGCAATACTGTCCACAATATCGCTGTATGACTTTTTCACCAAATCGTGCAGCACTGGTTTTAACCCCGCCGGTAGCGACCATGCAGCACAGCGCGGGTTGTCACCTTTACTATTGGGATTTCTATTTTACTACCCTCTACTTTCAGAGAAGCTCTTTTTTTTCCCACTTGTGGGGGTAGTAGAAGAATGAAAGGGCAGGGTTGGCTACAGAGGCTGAATTTGTACCATTGGAGATGGTGGGAATGTAGAGTCTTGCTCAAGGGCAGTGTAGGGGCGCGACCTCCGACCCGGCGGAAGGAAGGTCCCTCTTCTCCCGATGCCATCCTGCTGCCCCGGAGCGAGAGCTTCGGTAAAGCTCAGCGGGGATTACAGACGAGCAAGAGCTGTCAGTCCGTGGTGAGGTCGGTGGCCCAGCGGGAGACGTGTCCTACCTGAACCTGATGTTGTGAAAAAGACCGGGTTCATTTCTGCCATTGCTTGGACCGTCCTCCCTCTTAAAGTCTTCCACTGTAGTATGCCCACAGGTACTGTGGGGCAGAAATCAAAACGGTGATGGCGGCTGGGCTTTTGTACCCAGCTTTACGCGCGTTACAGTATCACCATTCACTGAGCGAAGACTTTATTTACGGAACCTTCTGGGTAATGCAAAGCCAGGCTCTGATCACACACCAGCCCACTGCATGTAATTAACCTCGGCCTGCTCTCCAATCTGTCACTCTGCCCAAACTCATTTGTTACTCTCTGTGTGTGTGTGTGTGTGTGTGTGTGTGTGTGTGTACTGTGATTAAAGCAACTTCTGTACCATTGCAAAAAGAAAAAAAAAGCGGGGGGGGGGGGGGACTTGTACCACTCCCGCCTTCCTGCAGATTTGGGGAATTCTCCAGGAGTGAGGCAAAGGGCCCATGTCAGAATGAGCCAGGCGGACGTGTACAGATCGCCGGCACCGCTAATGCATGTGAGGCGCTGGTGCAGCAGTCAAGTCATAATAATTAAAGACATACTGCATCTCAGGGCTTCATTAATCATGGTTTATATGGACTTTGAAGCCCTAATGAAAAACAGCCTGCCTCTCTGAGTTTATTGTGTCTGTACAAATTGTGGGTACGGCGTGTGCCAGGAATGCCCTGCTCCTGACCGGTTGTTACAGGAAATGGTGATGCAAAACAAAAAAGATAAGATTTGGTGAAAAGCAGCGGGTCCACTGGTTGTGGAGGGGTCAGAGACTGGCAGTCGTTAAGGTTGTTTATCCAGACAATGAGAGTCGTTGACAGTGATGACAGTGCATGCATGTGTGTGTGTGTACATGCATGTGCGTGCATACTTGCGTTGCATGTGCGTCTGCATGCAGAGAAGCGGGTGCATTTGTGTGTGTGTGCACGTGTGCACTTAATGCATCGTGCACACACACACACATACACACACATGCGCACTCTTCCGCGTGTGATAAGATGCGCTTTATGATACACATTTAGCACAGACCACATGGTCCTAAGAGAGCCGGCAAACCTTAATGAAGGTCCATACCGCACCGGAGATTAATCTCGGACTGTCTTGTGCAATCATCTCTGATTTGCTATTAGTTGCTCAGATTTTCACCATGCTGTCCAGGCCCTCTGGAGGTACATTACAGTGAGATCAGAGCGAGAGATTACTGGGTATTAAGCTCTCACTGCCAGAAGTGGAAATTACAGGGCGGTTGTCAACGCCAGAGTTTGCTCTGCTTGTTTTGTTTTTTGTTTTTTTTTGCTTTTTGTTTTTTTTTTCTAGGGAGAAGGAGGTAATGCTTTACTCAACACTTCTCATCTCAATGGTTTGTGACTGGTCCCTGGCAGTGCTATCGGGGTGAGTCACAGCCAAAGGCCATGTGCAGCCTGAGAGAGAGCGAGGCTGGAGGGTTTCTAGCTCGGGACACATGCATCTTCTCCTCCCAATAAAAGTCCCCCTGGCAGGTTTACGCCGCATTAGCCCCCTAAAACCATGGAAATGTTCGGTACGTAAAGAGCGCGGCATCTATCACGCCGGAATGATGAAGTCTTTCTTTTCCGCCCGACGAAGAGCACTCCCTACAAGTGCACAAGACCTCCCGGCATCGCTCTGCGGTATCCCAGACTCGTTCGTCTCGAATAAGCCCGGCGCTTTTGGGACGCTTGTGTGATTTTTTTAAACGAGTGTTTACTGCGCCCCCAGTATACGACGCTTAGGCTGGTCGACTCATTTGCCTAAACATGGAGAAGGAACGATAAAAGCGGAGTAAAAGTGCTACGGCCTATCAGCCAGAGCGCAGCAGTCCAGTTGGATTTCTGTGCGGTGACTACCTGGCAGCGACTCATTTCCTCTCTGACACAAGTTTCCTCGCTTGAATTTGTCATTTTATGGAGTGCCTCTGACGGAGCACAACTGACAGATGAAAGTTTAAGTGGCCCCGTTGAGTAAACAAGTCAGAAGGCTCAGGGTTTAGCTGAATTAAAGGGGTGGGTGGGGGGGGGGCTGGGGCAGGATTATGTGAGGGCCAACTACCGTCGCGGGTCTCCGGACGCTGCGGTTTGTCGGCGTTCCAGCCAGGTGAGCTCACCCCCGGGCCTTCCACCCACCGAGCCCCTCTCCTCCACCCCGGGCCCGGAGGAAACGACATCCTAAAGCTCTCTCCGCCTGGACTCGCACAATATTTTGATGGTAGTCAAAACAAAATTAGCGCCGGTTTGTTATTTCTACTTACCTCTTCAATGACCCTTGTGTTCATCGTTTTGCAGATGGAGAGAAGGTTTAGTTGCCACCTATGACTTACTGTGTGTGTGTGTGTGTGTGTGTGTGTGTGTGTGTGTGTGTGTGTGTGTGTGTCTTCCACGTCATTCATAACTAAGGGTTATGTTGTGGAAGGACAGAGCGATACATTTTTGCTGATACTGACCTCGCGTCGGCACCGTTTGATCCGGCCTTAACGAGACAGCGCTGTGATAATGGGACGAGGCCTGACGGGACGATGAAGAAAGGGGGGGAGGGCTGGAAAAGGTAAACATCGTTTAACGAAATGAATAACCTTAATTATCTTTAATTACCTAAATCAAAATAAAACAAATCAAGCAAAAAAAATAAATGGAATGTCTCTCGTTACAAAATAGACAGGTAGGAGCCACTCCAGCGCGCCGCTCTGAGATTACACACAGGATAAACACAAACGGAGACGATGCAGTTCATCACAGATGACGTCATCGTGGGCATGAAAGCGTCACCATTAGCTCGACGGTTGTCTGGCATATGCCTGAATGAGTGTTGATAGTGTGGGCAGGTCTACACAATCCTACCCCCGGTGGTGTTCAGCTCGCCGGGGGAAAACCAGTCTAGACAACAGTGCCACCTTGTGTTAAACGTGTGTATTGCGTTAGGTTTAAGCCCTAAACTGAGGCGGGGGGTTAGCTTGCAGGTCAGAGTCAGAGTCAGAGTCAGGATCAGAGTCAGGATACTTTATTCATCCCCGAGGGGAAACTGGGTTCTATTACAGACACTCGCGCTCTAGTAAGAAAGAGCTGGCAAGATACAGGATCACGAGAAAATAGAAATAAATAGAAACAAGATAAACAGAAACAAATAGAAATGAAAGATAAAATGAGGAATAGAAACGAGAACAAACGATATAAACACGCATGGTGCACCCCAGACAGCATCCGGATGTGGGCCACTTCAGGCAGCGATGCGGCACTGCTGGTCTTCTTCTGGCCCTGACAAAATGGATGTGAGCCTGAAGTGGCCCACATGTATAATAGCAAATATGGCCCAAATGTGGACCGTTTTTGGCAAAGATGCGGTGCTCTGGGCAACACGTGATCTGGATGTGACCCTGAAGTGGCCCCGTGTGGTAAATGGTGAATATGGCCCGAATATCACAAAGCAAATATGGGCCTCCTTTGGCAAATATGTGGCACATGCGGCATTGCTATGGCTTGGTTCTGGCCCAGATCTGGCAAACAGGAGCGGACCGCCCAAGTGCCATCTTTGGACGTGGTATGTGGGCCGGATGAGGTGGGGCGGGGGCGGGCCACAGCAATTTTGCTATCTGGGACACAACGCCCTGTCTATACTGCACTACCGCAGCACAAAACAAACGGCACAAACAAAACCCGGCGGGGTAAAACAAGGCGAAGGGCAAGTCCAATGACCATTAACTCCGCGTGTCTGACCCTCTGAGGGAAGAGCTGTTAAGTCTCACGGCCACAGGCAGGAACGACCTCCCGCGGCGCTCTGCAGGGCATTTCGGTCAAGTGGCGTTATTACCTTACTGGGCTAAACGGCCACTTCACAGAGACGTGCGTACGCATGTACGACTTTCAGCAGCAAGAGGATCTGAACGATCTTAAGATGATAAAAGTAAATCAAAAGGATGACTAAATTCTGGGAGAAATCACAGTCTTGCACCTCCTTACTCGGGAATAGAGAGAAACTAGCCGGCGCCGGTGTGTTTTCGACATCTTTAAAGTGCAACATCCATGACTCGCATGGAGCAAATGTCTGCTGTCAGTTGGAATATAAAATAGGCGGATAAATTAAAACGACGGAGACGGGTTTTCTTACAGGATGCTGCTATAACGAGATAAAATTAGCAGCTAAAGGGGGGCCAATGAAGGAGCTAAAGGAGGGGAGTAAATGTGACTACGTCGGTGAGTTGTGGGAATGTCAGCGGATTCGTTCAGATTGATGCAGGAGGACGGGACTGAGATATTTCCACGTCGGGTTACCCCGTGGGAACCTCCGTGGCATCGCGTAAACGCTTTAGCGGGCCCTGTGTGATAGAGTCGGTGCTGACATCGGTTAGCTGATAGCTAAAATATACCGCAACCTGCCACCTCAACGTCAGGGGCAAATAGTGCCTCTCTTTACAGACTGTTCCCTTTTGAGGTCAAGTGGAAGGTTCGTTTTAGAAGGGGATCACGTGCCGTTTACGACGCCGTTTGCCTCCTTGCCCCCGGGTGTAGAAATGCACGTGATGTACTGTCGGGCCAGAAGGAGCCCGAGTCAAGGCCACAGGAACTTCCTTATTCTCAGCTCGCCGTCCGTTCGGTTGCCTCTGCCGTCCAGCTCGTCTGCCTCACGCGACGTCTCCCTGGGGTGTAGGAAGGTGTAGTACGCCGTGAGACACGCCAGGCCCGACACCGTTCCTCCGTAGATCACGGAGGCGACGGGCAAGAAGTACCTCGCCGCCTGCGTCTCGCGCTTCAGCAGTACCAGAAGTACGGGGGCGGCTATGTTAACGAGGCCGTGGAAAAAGTAGTAGAGGCTCATGGCTGCTTTGGTGTTGTGTCCTTTGACATTGAAAAACGTGAACGTGAGGATGAATCCTATGATCGCCCTGTACAGCCACTCCAGGATCCTCCGTTTGCAGAAGTCGGTCCGAAGGAAGTGAGCCCAGACCGTCCCAAGAAGCCAAATCGAGGCGAGGCCCACGGTGCTGTAAGGGCTCAGTATGAGGAGGAGGCCGTAGCCGAGGACGTGGGCGGTGATGGTGAAGAGCTTGTAGAGGAGGTAAACGACTGTGGGGAAGCAGGAGGGCGTCGTCTGGAAGAGGGGCAGGGATCGGCGCAGGCAGCGGCGGTAGTCCACTAAAGTCCAGGCGACGTTGAAAAGGGAAAACGCCATGGAAATGTCTGAAGGAGGGATGAGAAGACACAATGAACCTTTGCAGGATGATATCGGAGTTTCGACAAATAGTGAATGTACACGAAAACCAAAAACAGGAGGAATCTTAACTTATCTGATGCACTCTCTCTCTCTCTCTCTCTCTCTCTCTCTCTCTCTCTCTCTCTCTCTCTCTCTCTCTCTCCTAACATGCACATTCACCATGACACATACATGCACACACACATGCATGCACACACACACAACTCGCACACCTACATTGTATGACTGAGCGCTCTTCATGGCCCAGCATGATGATGTACAGCTGGAGGAGGAGCTGAGGAACACTTTCCAGGAAGGCCTCGAACAGTTTGAGCATGCTCAGGTCGGTGGCCTGGCCAAACAGAGCCGGGTGCACCTCCCCCTTCTCTTCCTCTGCATTGTCAGACGCCGTAGTCCAGACCGCACGATACCCACCCGTCAGCAGGTAGTAGTACCTAACCACAGACAAGACACAGTAATAAAAACCGACCGGGCTGACAGGTCGGTGACTCAGTCACAGCCCAGTCAGACCCGCTATTTCTCCTGTGGGCTTTTTAAGACTTCGGTAATTACCACCACGCCGCATGTGGTGATTTCAATGCAGTCGGTCCAGTTTGCACACTGACTAATAACATTCCTCCACCCGTCGCCATGCGTGTTTCACATACTGTTCATAATCAGCGACAGCGTGCAGACGCGCCCCGTACTGTAGGTTGCCGGTATCGGGGACCAAAGCATACTCTGCACATTTACCGGCAATGCATGACATCTGATATGTTTGCATGATAGTTTTCCTTCTTACCTGGTGAACATGCCCATGCCGAATAAGTGAAGGGCGGTGAAGCCAGTCAACGTGGGTGTGTTCCCCTCACGGTCGGTCATGCAGTTGGTAATATCCTCTCTGTACCAGGCATAACTGAAGATCTGCGTCCCAAGCAGCCCCGCCAATACGAACGCAACAGTCAGTCCAGCCCAGACAAAATCCGAGTGTCTGAAATATTGCAGGGCCAGTCCGACGTCGGTTCCAATATCCACCACGTAGAGGAGCAGCCCGGCCATGGTCAGTAACCATTGCAGTCTGCTGTATTGGGAGGTTGACGGGAGCATGTTGGTTCTGCGTCGCCGTGAGAGCTTCAGTCTTTGTTGAGCGGTTGGCCCCGTGTTGAAGGTGCTTGGGATGTCTGGCTCTGCTTCGGCTTTGCCTCGGATTCACCGGAGGTCCTTGTCCACAGGGATCCGCAGGACACTGCTGTGGTTTCAGCGTTTGGCTCAGGGGACATTTTGTCCCATCTGGTAAAACCGTGGACATTTTGTGTAAAGCTTCAACTTTGCCTGACGTTGGAACTCAGAATTAAACCAAGACTTAATGCCAGTGGACGTTTCAGTTTCACTTTTCCTGTACACTATCACACACACACACACACACACATATATATATATATATATATATATATATGTGTGTGTGTGTGTGTATGTATGTAGGTATGTATGTGTGTATATATATATGTGTATGCATATATATATATGTGTATATATATATATAAAAGGATGTGTGTGTGTATGTGTGTGTGTGTGTGTGTATATATATATTTGTTAAAAGACACACACAACAGTAGGAAAATTGCTCAACAAATAATCTTAATGAATTTTCTTTTCTTTTTTTCCTTTACTATAGTCGTTTATCTGTGAAGCGCTTTGAGATCTGTCCCCCCATGAGAAGCGCTATACAAACTCAATTTATTATATTATATATATATATGTGTGTGTGTGTGTGTGTGTGTGTATACACATATATATATATACACACACACATATATATATATATATATATAGAACTTCATTAAATGAAACCCTCAATGGTAGGGAAAGTGCTCAACAAACAAGGAGCGAAACAATCCAGTGATTAAAGTAATTTTTAAAATGTATATATATATGATATTATATGATATTATATTTATTATATATCATATTATATTATATTTCTTATATTATCCAAACCGCTTATCCTGCTCTCAGGCTCGCGGGGATGCTGGGGCCTACCCGGCAGTCGCTGGGCGGCAGGCGGGGAGACACCCTGGACAGGCCGCCAGGCCATATGTTATATTATTATATCACGTTGTTATAATGACCTCTGCTCTTGAGTCATGACCATTTGATACACTGCCATGTAATGGGACAAATAAACGAGGTCATCAGCGGCGTTCTGATCGGCAACACGTATGCAACCTACAGACGCACACTTCAGCAGCGACGCTCTCACGGCGTTTTAAAATCAGTGTGCTGAACTGATGGCGAACAACAGCATAACGCTAATCTGTTTTATGAGACGCTGTCAGGGGGTGATAACGAGGGCAGGCGAAGCGAATGTCAAAGCAGCAGCGCCCCACGAAGTCGTGCCGCCAACTCGAGTCCAATCCGGTGCACAACTTTATATTCTAATCTGTGTCGACATAAAAGGGCTTCATCAGATAGAGCTGAGCTCAGATTCAAGTACAAATCATGGAGAAAGTATCGTATCAATGTGTTTGAAAGTATTTGGCAAGGGTTTTAGAAATATAATCATAATAGAATTAAAAAAAAACAACAACAACCGAGCGGTGAAAGACCGTCATACTCACCGGTGTCGCCTTGTCTTCTTACATTCCTCGACTCATCTGGGCGAGCGACTCCACACTCATAGCTGACTGTAGGTGCACACGTCAGTCTCAGCTGATAAACACAGCCATAAAAGATATGTGACATAACAGACCAGGTGTACTTACCGGAAGGTTGAACCAGTTGATCTGGACATGATGTGTACTGACGGAAAGGTTTTCACCGCTCATGTCATCTTCAGTATCAGCTGACTGCAGGGATCCCCACCCTTCCACACAGGACGGGGAAACCAGCGAGCGGTTGCACATGCCGGTATGGGTGTGACCATTAACTCGTTTCAGAAGACTTGGGAATGTTTGCAATCACAGTATTGCAAGATGGTGACGGATGTTACTCTTATTAGCCCCCTCCCGGTTCAGGGACGGTCACCTAGATGGCCTCTTTGACTCCCCCGTTCAAACCAAAAAAAAAGCCTTTCTGTGAATCAGATTTGTGTGTCGAAATACATCCAAACAACACTTCTTCAATATCAAACAAGAAAAGAAAGAATGTGAGAGAGAATAAATCCTGCTGAGGAAAAGGAAACGTCGTCTCAAAAGTAAAACGTATGACTTGCAAACAAGTTATTTTCATAACTGTGTAAGCTATTGGTCTTTTACAGGTTTTGATAATATATCCTGCACAATGTTTTTTTGCTTCAGTAAGTTTTATTCTCACTCAGATTCTCTCTTTTTTTTATATTTAAGAAGCATTGTTTGGTTTATTTTGACACAAATCTGATTCCCTACGTTCCTCCCTATCAAGGATGTGCACCTCCTCGTCCCTGAAAGAGTGGCCGGCGGCCTGTAGATGGTGTAGACTGCGGAGTCCTGTGTTGTGCCGTCCTCTTGGCCAGCGTCTGTTTTGGTTTCTCCGGTGCACAAGTCCCGGCGATCCCCCCGGCACTATATTGCTCTATTTGTTGCCGGGGGGGGGGGGGGCGACCCGATCCTTGGGGTGGAGCGACTTCTGGTGCAGCGTATTTTGGGGGTTTGAAAGCAACCGAGACGCCACATCTCAGCTGCGATTATGGAGCATGCATGAAGACATCGAGTGTAGTTGTTAGGTGTGCTGTTCCTCATGCGCTTGTGTTTCTTTTTGTGTTGTTGTTACACACCTCTTCCTCTCTGAACCGTGCACGTGCATGCACACCACACACACACACACACACACACGAGCCTTGCTATCTCACCGGGTTGTCTATGTTTTCCCAAGAACTGTTGCTTATTTTACATGTGGGAGTGTATGCTAACGATAGAGGTTGTCTTCCATTTTCCTGTATGTAAATGTGTCTGCATATTTTTTTCCCCCACCGTGTGAATGTAAAACCCTCGGCGACCGTAACTTTGGGGCTATGAAAATACACGTGACTAAACTAGACCAGTTATTTATGTGGATTCTGTGTTTTTTGAACTAGCTCAAACATAACCAGCGTGGTGGGTGAGGCAAAATGTCACTACCTGGTGCTCCAGACTTCATGTTGACCGATGCATGGCTGTGGGTGTGACCCCGTGTCAGATAATGTCTCCTAGCAGCCCGTCGTATACTTTTCATTATTCCTTTCCAAAGTGAAACTAAATTGCATTGTGAGAAAAGTATCTTTTTTGAAATTGTATTATTACTACTACTACTGCTACTACTACTACTACTGCTACTACTGCTGCTGCTACTACTGCTACTACTACTGCTGCTACTACTGCTACTACTACTGCTACTACTACTACTGCTACTACTACTACTACTGCTACTACTACTACTGCTACTACTACTACTACTGCTACTACTACTACTACTACTACTACTACTACTGCTACTACTACTACTGCTACTACTACTACTACTGCTACTACTACTACTGCTGCTACTACTGCTACTACTACTGCTACTACTACTACTGCTACTACTACTACTACTGCTACTACTACTACTACTACTACTACTACTACTTTTGGCTGATCCCATTAGGGGTCGCCACAGCAGATCATCCGTTTCCATCTCTTCCTGTCCTCTGCATCTTCCTCTGTCACACCAGCCAGCTGCATGTCCTCCCTCACCACATCCATAAACCTCCTCTTTGGCCTTCCTCTTCTCCTCTTCCCTGGCAGCTCCATATTCAGCATCCTTCTCCCAATATACCCAGCATCTCTCCTCCACACATGTCCAAACCATCTCAATCTTGCCTCTCTTGCTTTGTCTCCAAACCGCCCAACCTGAGCTGTCCCTCTTATATAATCGTTCCTAATCCTGTCCTTCTTCATCACTCCCAATGAAAATCTTAGCATCTTCATCTCTGCCACCTCCAGCTCCTCCTCCTGTCTTTTCGTCAGTGCCACTGTCTCCAAACCATACAACATAGCTGGTCTCACAACCATCTTGTAAACCTTCCCTTTAACTCTTGCTGGTACCCTTCTGTCACAAATCACTCCTGAAACTCTTCTCCACCCACTCCACCCTGCCTGCACCCTCTTCACCTCTCTTCTGCACTCCCTATACTTTGGACAGTTGACCCCACCTGTGTGTCCTCCCTCACCACATCCATAAACCTCCTCTTTGGCCTTCCTCTTTTCCTCTTCCCTGGCAGCTCCATATTCAGCATCCTTCTCCCAGTATACCCAGCATCTCTCCTCCACCCATGTCCAAACCATCTCAATCTTGCCTCTCTTGCTTTGTCTCCAAACCGTCCAACCTGAGCGGTCCCGCTAATATGATAATATAATAACGTCTACAGTGCTGTTGTTTTTTGTTTTCTTTTCTTTTTGTAAGTGTTTAAGTGGGAGAGTACTGCTGGCGTCGTGTGTGGCTGCCGCTTCTCCCTCTCGTAGCCTCCCTTCCCATCCACCCCTGTATGTCTGCCCCCCTTCCCATCCACCCCTGTGTGTCTGTGTTATGTTTATCTGTTGTCTTGTTACACCCCGTTTATTGTAAAGCCACCTTGAGTGTTAGAAAAGTGCTACATAATTTTAATTTATTATTATTATTAATCATTATTATTGTTATTATATACTGTCCTTCTTCATCACTCCCAACGAAAATCTTAGCATCTTCAGCTCTGCCACCTCCAGCTCCGCTTCCTGTCTTTTTGTCAGTGCCACTGTCTCATAACCATACAACATAGCAGCTTATAAACCTTCCCTTTAACTCTTGCTCATACCCCTCTGTTGCAAATCACTCCTGACACTCTTCTCCACCCACTCTACCCTGCCTGCATTCTTCTTCACCCACTCTACCCTGCCTGCACTCTTCTCCACCCACTCTACCCTGCCTGCACTCTTCTCCACCCACTCCACCCTGCCTGCACTCTTCTTCACCCACTTTACCCCGCCTGCACTCTTCTTCACCTCTCTTCCGCACTCCCCGTTACATTGGACAGTCGACCCCAAGTATTAAAACCCATCCACCTTCGTCACCTCTACTCCTTGCCTCCTCACCATTCCGCTGCCCCCCTTCTTGTTCATGCAAAAGAATTCCGTCTTGCTCCTACTGACTTCCCTCCCTCTTCTCTCCAGTGCATACCTCCACCTCTCCGGGCTGTCCTCACCCTGCACCCTACTCTCACTACAGATCAGTATGTCATCCTCGAACATCGTATATTTATAGTACTAGAAGAACCCCGCTACAATGTAGCGGTGTGGTTATCCACCCGTCTAAATCTCCCTCCTCTTCATCCTGCCAGCTAACCGCCTTCCCCCTGCCCCTAACCCCCCCCATTCCAACTCCCTCCCCCAAATGCTCAGAATCATCTGAAATACTGAGAAAAGTGGTTTTTAGCCATTTTTAGAAAATGCGTATTTTGCATAATTATGCATAATTATTATAATTATTTTAATGTTCTGCTATTTTTCTGGTCCTCTCTGGAACAATACCTACCACCTCCAAAAAAAACGAGGATCATAAGTGCATTTTTGCAAAAATGCATATATTTTGCATAATGCCAAAACATTTCTAAGTCCCAGAAATTTTTTTTTATATAGGTGAAAAAAATCAAAGATGCTCAGAATCATCTGAAACGCCGAGAAACGTGGTTTTTAGCCTTTTTTTTTTAGAAAAACGCATATTTTGCATAATCACGCATAATTATAATTATATTTTAATGTTCTGCTATTTTTTATAGGTGCCCCCGATCATCCCCAATAACCCCCAAAAAAAGAATCGAGGCCCCAAGTGCTTTAGTTTGGCCGTTTATAGACTCTCACAGGCGTAGATTTATAGTATTGTTCCGATTCATACTCCCCACCGGTTGGTGGCGGTGGTGCGCCAAAGAGTTTATTTGACAACCACCGTTTAAGAAGGGGGAAGAAAAAAATCCGCAGAAGAAGAATCGCAGCGCGTCATCTCCGGAACGTCCCACACAAAAAATCCGAGTGACACGCCATCCACGCTCTCTGGCCCGGCCGAGCGTATTGTGCAACTGTTATAACGGCGCCGCCAAAGAGCCCCGACACGTTACTCACACGGGCTCCAAAAGAAAGTTCGCCCGCGCCAAAGTCAGCTCGGATAAATCCTTTCCGAAATGGGGGTCCGCAAAAAGACCAGCAAGAATCCGCCGGTGCTGAGCCACGAGTTTGTCATCCAGAACCATGCAGATATTGTTTCCTGTGTTGCTATGGTGTTCCTTCTCGGACTGATGTTTGAGGTAGGTCCGGTCCACATGTTGAATGGCCGCTAAGCTGCAGAACCGTACGAGAACGTCCGCTTATTCAGCGCGACGACGAGACCGCCGCTGCAGATGATGATGATGATGATGGAGTACTCGCCGTCTCTCATCTGCTGGAAATCGACATGGCTGTCCAAGCTATTATTCACGTTTACTTCCTCCTTCTCTTTTTTTTTCTTCTTCTCAAAAAAGTTTCTGCAGTCAGTCATCGGCCCCCCTTTTTTATGTTAATTGTGTCTCGCGCTGTTTGTTTCGCTTTGGGCCGGAACATTTTTTTTGTTGTAAGTTCTTTGAAATCGGGACCATAACTGGTCCCCGTTGCCCATCTGGCAGCTCCCGTGGCCAAATCAATAATCCAGAGCGCGCCGTTGGCCCGCGGGCTCCGTAGAACGAGTAAAGTTGCTTATCTAGAGCGTCTGTTGCTCAAATTGTTACATTGTATCCTCTTTTTTTAACCGGCTCTGGGTTGCACGTCATTGCTGGTGTGTGTGTGTGCAGCGATCCAACATGGTTAAATTTGATGTGCAGACGTGTTACGTGGCAATCACACGGCGACTGAGAGGGCTGTCATTTTAGAAACCCGCTTATGCGAAAACCGAGCCGAGTTCGGGGCCGCGCTGCGTCCAAAGCAGGAGTTTGGTTTAGAGGCCGTGGGTTCGAGTTCGCTGGCGTGTTTTTGTTGCTCTACTTGCTCGGAATTCTGTGTTTGGAAACCCGAGCGTATTTCAGCCTCGCTTATATATATATAAAAAACAAAAACCCAGCGCCGCACTTCCTGGAGTCCGTGAGGCATCATGGGAGTTGTAGTTTTTGGTGTGGCGCGACCGGCGCTCCGGAATGCCGGTTCATTCATGTTGGGACCGAATCTTTCTTTAATAAACAACCGTTTGTTCCCCACACGCGTGGAAAGAGTGAAATGTGACCTGGTCGAGTTTCTGGATGACCTCCAGCCGAGAACCCAAATGTTATGTCTGGAGTTACAGTTGCACTCAAACCAAAGGGGGATCCACTTTGAATCGTGCAATCCTCCACGTTTTGATCTTGGTGCACACTATTCATATTGTGCACACCTGAATTGGTAGCAGTGCATTTTTGATAACAAGCTAATCCTGCCCTCCTTCTGCACAGGCCACCTCCAAAGTTGCAGTGTTATTCATAACCGTCCAATACAATGTGACCATCTCAGCAAATGGTAAGTTATGGATGAGAATGTATTATACTCAGATTAGAATAGACTGTGCGCACTTTGATGAATTATTGGATGGATTAGGACTATTTTGATTGCAGGATCTCTTGACTATTTCATGGTGTGGGAGTTTTGGGATTAATGTTGTTATTGGGGGGGGGGGTGCAGTGGCCATAAGACAGCAAGTTTGATTTAAATCTTTTCATGCATTATTTTCTTGGAGCAGGCTTTGCTGGAAGTTTTTCGTTTGGATTCCAGAGTTCTACTTGCGTGGCCTTACACTTTTTTTTCCCTCTCCCGTCTGAGCTAAATTTAGTCTGCCTGATTTATTAAGTTCTCTTGTGGTAAGGTTGTCCGGGGAAATTTGGGCTAAGGTGTAATGCAGCACTATCAATTCAAGCTCTAGTTGTCCCAAGGTTAGCATTTTCTTTGCCAACTTCCATCATGTTAAAGGCCTGTAGTTGTACAACCTTAGAATATATTCACTGCTATATTCTAGGAGGTGATTGACTTATTCCTGAATGCTACTTGCTGGTTGAGCTTCATGAGTGCTTATCTGAGAGGCCTTACACATATCTGTCTTTGTAATTCATTTACAGCCTGTATCTAATCTAAATAGTGGCAGCAGCAGGAAAATCTTTTCAAGTAAACAGGTGGCATAATTGCACCATGCACATTCACATACAAGCATGTATGTGAATGAGCATTGTATGGTATATACCTTAAGGATAGAGATTGCTACCCTCTATATTTTTCTTTTATATTTCACCTCAAGACTTGTATTTGACCCTATTTTAGTTTTTTTTAAAACTTTTTAACCTTCTTTTTTTTTTAATTCTCTTTTAAAACTTCATCATTGAGAACAGCCACAAGCATTTCATTGTACTGACTTAACGGTGTGTAGGCCAATTGATGCACGTAACAAATACATTTGAAACTTAATCTGAGTTTACTCTATATGCAATCACATAATCTGTAAAGAGTAAATACAGCAGATTTATTCTGGTTTTATCTAGACATTATTATGTCGTTTCTTTCACGCTTTTACATAGCTGATGGTGAGACGCAAACTTGCCAGATTTCCTCACTGAACTCAAGGGACTGGTTGCCATGAATTTTGATTATGTATCCTTTTGATGCCCCCCCCCCCCCCGTCTAGTATAGTACAGTAGGACTTTGCATACAAATTATTCTGGGTCCTTAACAGAAAACTGGGCTGCAGCCTGTGTGGTTGATGATGGATACACTTTAGAAAAATAGACAAGGTGTTGTCTGCATTTAAAATAATTAAAAATCATGATCATTAGCGATGCTGACTTTTGCAAATGATGCAAATTAGACTTATGTGAAACCTTCCTTCACTTATCCAAACATATCAGTGGGGGGAAGGTTAATCAAAGTCGCGAAATGCCCAGGAGGCTGATATGAAAGTTAAGTCAAGTCAGTTTTATTTGTATAGCCCAATATCACAAATTACAAATACACGCAAAAGTAGTACTGACCTTTCTGAGTTGTCTGTGTTGGACTTGAATGCCCTCTTTATATTTGGATAAAAAGGCAAGAGAATTGCAGTAATTGTGTGCAATCAATATAAAATATTTTTAGCGTGCCTGTTATTTTGTTTATTATGTGAGTTTATTTAACTGGTTAGCTGGGAGGTTTGTGGTTTTGGTAAATGAGGTTGTGTTACTGTTTGTTTACATAATGACTTTTGTGTGTCTTCCAGAGGGCCTAGAGGAAACGGCTGTGAACTACTTCTTCCATGGCATCAAGGACTTGGCCGCTGTCTTCTTCTACATGCTGGTTGCCATCATCATGCACGCCATCATCCAGGAGTATGTACTGGATGTAAGTGATGCACGTAGACACCCACTGAATTTCCATCCATAAAATTGTTCCACTTTGTTGATTTACTGTTTATCTGTGCAGAAAATCAACCGGAAGATGCATTTCTCAAAGACCAAGCACAGCAAGTTCAATGAGTCCGGCCAGCTGAGCGCATTCTACCTCTTCTCCTTTGGTTGGGGCGCAAGCATCCTACTCTCGGTATGAACCATCATCCAAGACTGCCGTTGCCATAACTGTCGAAATTGATACTGTAAAGAAAAGGTCCTCGTACTGTTTGTGATTTTATACTTTTCTCTCAGGAAAACTTCCTGTCTAACCCTGTCAGCCTGTGGGAGGGGTATCCCCATGTACTGATGCCGTGAGTACGCACAGACTGTAGAATATGCAGTGTGGGTTTAGAGTTCCATTGCATGTAAAAAAAAAAACTGAAATGGTAGCTAAATTTATAGAGCCTACAGACTCATTTTGTTGCTGACCGTGTTGAGAGTTTTTGCTGTTGGTCAGCTATGACCCAAAGGGGATTTTTGAACAGTAAAATAGGCCTTGATAGGCATGGGTGATTGAAACCAAACCCTTAAGGTGCAGATGATTTATGTGAAATGGCAGGAACACACCTTTCTGATAATAAATGCAAGTGTTTCAAAAAATCTTTATCAATGATAATTCAACAATAATTTCATTAATCATTATACTTACCGAGTAGTATAGTTTTAATAGTATACGGCGACTTGTTATGCTGTGAATTCTGCTTTTGTTTATCAAAAGAATTGTGTGGTCCCGTATGTCGGTTGGGTGTTTTTGACAAGAAGTCATAAAAAGTCAAAAGTGACTCGGTTGGAAATGAGACCCTGAACTGCCCCCATTTAAAAAAATTGATTCTTTTGTTCAGATTCCAGTTGAAATTCTATTACATCTGTCAGTTGGGCTACTGGTTACACGCTATCCCAGAACTGTACTTCCAAAAAACCAAGAAGGTGAGTTTGATGAAGCGTTGTGTTTGTGTGTCTTGTTTGTGGGTTGGTGGCCCGACTTATTGGAATAATAGGATGATGTAATGGTTGTTTGGACCCTGAGGCTGTTTCCTGGTTGACTTCCTTGATTATGTTTTCATTGTTTCAGAGAATTGCAATGCTTTCCCAAATAGCAATAACACAGAGGCAGTGGATTATATAGAGTGTATTTGTGGAGCAACACTACCACAAATATTTGGATCATGTTTAGCATCTGATTCTTTGTGTTTGCTCTTTAGGAGGATATTCCACGCCAACTTGTGTACATCTCCCTGTACCTGGTCCATATCGCAGGCGCCTACGTTCTAAAGTGAGAGCTGCCTCTTTTTTTTTTTCAAAAGCCTGAAGCTGTGTTCCTGATTGCTGAGAACCTGTGACCTTTTCTTTTTCTTTGTACCCTGCCCTTGGAAGAGTTGGTTACAAGCAAAAGAACATTGTACGCAATCAGAACGCGGCCCAAGGCTCTTCAAATGTCCCCCCCCCCCCTTCCCTCTGGTCCCTGTTGGTAGGAATAAAGAAAAACCGTGTCCTTCTGTGTCTTTCAGCCTCAACCGTCTGGGTCTGGTCCTGTTGGTGCTGCACTACTTTGTCGAGCTGCTCTTCCATGTCTCGCGCCTGGTTTATTTCAGCAACGAGAACAAGCAGACAGGGTGAGTTCTCACTTCCTACATCGAGGACAACTGACTTTTCAGTCTGCGAAAATGACTTGCTCCGTTGCAGAACGTGAGTCATGTCCAAAGTTTATTGGCAAAGGGAGAAATCCTCTACTTATCATTACCCTGCATCATCTGCGTTAGGGATCTGCTTGCGAGCAGGTCTCGAATCGTTGTCATTGGTTGAAGTGTGCGTGCATGTGTTTCAGGTTCACCATATGGGCTGTCTTGTTTGTCGTCGGACGACTGCTCACCCTGTCCTTGTCTGTCCTCACTGTGGGCTTTGGCCTTAGCACGGCCGAACGACAAAACCTCGATCCGGCCTCAGGAAACTATAATGTCATCTTTGTGCGGTAGGTTTGTGCGAGAAGAGAGATAACGGAATAATCCTAAAATACATGATAGACAATGGCATCAGAGATAGTTCATCATGACCTGATTTGTTACAAGCATAAACCTTTTCACTTTGTACCCCTTATAAAGTTTTGTCAGCAAATATTTTAGCGGAGAAGAAGGAAGAGGCTATTTTTGATATCTGACTTTTTGAAAGCAGTGTTAAAGTGGAACCAATCTTTCTCTAGTTTCCTCTGGGAGTCATGGGGTCTGTCTTGTCTTTCTTTCTCTATTAGGGTCACTGTTCTTGCAGCTATCTGCATTACTCAGGCCTTTATGATGTGGAAATTCATCAACTTCCAGCTGCGTCGGTGGAGGGAGCACGCCCAGACTCAGACCTTGAAAAAGAAACAAGCTCCCCCCAAAAGCAAGTCAAAGAAAGACAAAGGTGAGCTATGACCACAAAGAAGTGTTTGCATGTCCTTGAACCATTAATAGTCCGTTTTTTATCAAATGGTATATGAAATAGCGCCACGGTGGCGCAGTGGTTAGCGCAGTCGCCTCACAGCAAGAAGGTCCTGGGTTCGAGCCCCGGGGTAGTCCAACCTTGGTGGGTCATCCCGGATCGTTGTCTGTGTAGAGTTTGCATGTTCTCCCCGTGTCTGCGTGGGTTTCCTCCGGGGGCTCCGGTTTCCTCCCACAGTCCAAAGACATGTAAGTCAGGTGAATTGGCCATACTAAATTGTCCCTAGGAATGAATGGGTGTGTGCATGTGTGTGTGTGCGTGGGGGGGGGGGGGAGTCCTGTGATGGCCTGGCGGCATCCCCGCGACCCTGAGAGCAGGATAAGTGGCTAAGATAATGATGATGATGATGATGGTATATGAAGTAATACATCTACCCACACATTGTTGCTAATTAGCTCATTGAGTTTAATTTTGATTTCCTCTGTTTTCAGCTAATGGAGTAAATGGAGTGAGTTCCAATGGAGCTGATTCGCTAAGACCCAGAAAAGAGAAATCGTCATAAATGTATGCCCCCAAAGCCTTCCTTTGTCCTACACCCCCCCCCCCAACCGCCCCCTCAAAAGAGCTCCTTCTTCCTCTGCCTCGCTGGCTGTATCCAACCTATCGATGCTCTGTCTTTCCACCATTATATACGTTTTTAGCTCCTGCAGAACTGACCTCCCAGCTGGACATCCACGGCTAGAATGCACTTAGCCATTCGTGTTTCCAGCTGTCCAGCACGCCTTGATTTCAGAATCATTGCTCTACTGTGGCATTACAAGAAAAAAAAAAAGAAAGCAAATGTAAAGAAGAAAACAAGAAGACCTTATTTAAAAAGTGCCTATCGATACCCATTGTTCTCTACAGGGTGTTTTTTTTTTTTAATAGGATTTAGGATTGATCATTTCAGTGTTCAGTTTTATTTTTCCCAACAACAGATCATTTCATGCTTACACTTAGATACTGTATATTCCAGATTGTATTGTTTTTCCACTAGTCTTCTTATTTCATTCATATATTTATAATTTCTAGTTCAGATCCACTCTGCCCTTTTTCTTCTTATGTAAGAGATTTTTGACACATTCTATGGTAGCAGTTAATGACTGTTTTATCCTTTTAATACCCCTGATGGATTCATAAAATGAGTGATGGTTGCATACAGTCTTTGTGTAAGACCTCATCTTTAGAACCCGGCTGCTGGTGAGTGTTTCATATACATATGTAATTAGACATAACATTTTCTATGAGCTTTAGAAGGGACATGAATCCTGTCCTCTGAATGTTTTTTTTTTCCCCATGTGACTGGCCTATACAGATGTAATTTTGATGAAAGCATGTTAAGTTCCCAATCCATATGCAAGTGTTCTTGATGTTGGAATGGTGAGGAGTACCGAAAGGAAGCAGAGCGAAAAGGGAAGAAAGAATCTCCATGGTAATAGGTGGATTCCCAGCCTAGTAATATACAAAATTGATAATGGGAGACTGCCAGCTAAAATGTCAGAATAACCCAACGTAAGATTAAATTTGAGAACTCAGCCCTGTTTGACATTTACAACAGACCAACGGACTTGGGGTGAAGTTAAATTGAATATATTCCAGTTTTGGTGGAAATGTCACAATTCCAGTGAATACGTGTATTGTTTTATTTTAATTTGAATCATGTAAAGCGAACAATTATGTCAGATTTCAGTAGGAAAGTAGCCCTACGGGAAGTATCCATTTGTGAGGTTTATTGAATGACTTTTATGGTCCTCATCACTGCATTGTCCTCATCAATTTTTTCCTTGAGAGGAACGGTTGCTGCATTTGGCGTTGTGTATGCGTGACCTTAAACATGTCTGGAGGAATATAGTTGATGTTGAGACATAGGCTGGGGATGAGAAAATCCCATTCTGTGTGTCTTTTTTTTTCCTTCCCGCCTACCAATGACTGTGCCAAATGAGAACTAGTATGATTGCGGATTGTTTTGTGTGGTTTTTACTTTCCATTTTCACTTTTTTGCCATTAAAATGATGTATAATGAAACGCAGTGAGCTCCGGTGTGTTTTGGAACTAGGGTGATACCTTCCTGTCAAATGACGTCAGGTACGAGGTGACGAATGACAAGTTTTTTCTCCCTGTCGCATCCTTGTTTTCATTGGTCCATCCTTAAAAGGATAAGCGCTCCATGCAAAACTGAAATATTGATGCGACAAGGCGATCACCGCTTATACGGCTTAAAACTGTCTCGAGACAATATTTAAATAATCCAGTCTCGTGGCCGGGTTGGGAGCGAGCTCGTCGACGTTGCTGTATTCACGCCAGTCACACGGTGGCGCTGTGGAACAACTTTTCACTTGGGAGGGGGGGGCAAATCCTGGCAGTTGACCCTACCTGATAATAGGCAATTGAGGTGCTGATAATTCAAGAGTATGCAGAATACACATATATATATATGTATAAAAAACGCATCGGCACTTTCGACTCCCATCCTTTCCGTGCCACTTTTTTTTTTGTTTCCGTCGCGCAGCCACGGCGAAAACAAGTGCGTACTTTGTTCGACCCTAAAAGTGGCTCACTCAACGCTGTTGCTGTGCACATTAGACCAGTTGGACAAGTAAACGGCACCTTTATTCCGAACGGACCCGCTGTGCAGTGAGTGATACCAGTTAGGGAGGGAGGGTGGTGGGGGGGGGGGTCGGGTGTTATGCTGCACGTTGGTTGCGCCACAAAGTTGGGATTTCATCGTCGGCAACATTGTAGAAACAATTGGTATTCGCGTGTGAATCCTACGTGGTCCGGCGGTCGCACGCAGGATTCACACGCGTTTAAGCGTGTGTGTGTGTGTGTGCCCCCCCCCCCTCATCAAAACAACCGCACGCGTTTCCCCGTCCGACTGCGGGTTCCCTTAAAAAAAGGGAATAACCGTATCGTCAGACAGGTACTCGCGCGCCGTAGAGGTTGCGAGATCGGCGGTGACGGAGTCGACGGTGGTGCCCCGTGATGTGTGTGTGTGCGCGCGTGTGTGTGCGCGCGGTGTGGGGGAGGACAGCCGCACCACCAGCCAGATAAACAGTCAGCGTCGGTTTTCAGAGCAGGAGTAACATGGCGGCACAGTCAGCCAGCAGAAATGTTTCGCTACCGCGAAGGTCAGAGCCGCTTCCGACGAACGGGATTTAACGGCGAGGACGCAGCCCAAAAGTTCTGAATCGTGAGTAGCCACACGGACGGACGGGCGGGCGGGAGAGCAGGGGGGGGTCTTCGTTAGACGGGCGGCGCGTCGCCGTTTGTAGCGAAATCTGTGACCCCGATACGAGGTCCTCAATCTCGGCTTGTTGGCTCTCGCCTCTCTGCGCTAGCTCGCTTGGCTAGCCGCCGCTAGCCTCTCGGCTGAGCTCGCCGCCGCTGCGGTGTCTCCCCCCTGCGAGCGAAGAAGAAGTCAGCCGGACGCCTCGGCTAGCTCAGCTAGCCGGCTAGCTAACTGAGCTAGCCGCGGCGGTATCCGTGACCTATTTTAGCTTCCCAGACATACGGTGACAAGTGCGTTGGGCCCGGAGGAAGGGTGTACCCTCCGGGCGCGCTCCCCACCTCCCCACCCCCGGTAGACGTGTTTTGTGGAGCCGAGTGGATGACGGTGCATTAACCGAGCCGGAGACGGGGGGGGGGGGGGGGACGAAGTTCGCCGAGACGCCAAGCGACGGCGCGCTTAGCTTAGCATGCTAACATCGGTAGCCTGGCGACCCGTCGGTGTGTGTTTTGGGGGGGGGGAGGACGTTTTTTTCCCTGGGGAATTCGGTTGTGGACGCCGCGGTTGTTTTGAGCGGGCTTTTGAACTCGGCGTTTATTTTCTCGCCTTTATCGGCGGCGTTTCGACTCCCCGCCGCCGATACGCGCTACCAGCAACACGGGGAGGGAGGTAGGGAGGGAGGGGGCGCCGGGGGCCGGCCGGGGAAAAATGACAAGACGCTCGTGTGTTCACTGGCACGCGGGGCGGGTTGTCAGGTATTCTCGCCGAACGCCACCGAGTCCCCATCACAGCCGCTCGCGCTCTGTTTACATCGTCCGCGTCGCGCGCGCTGACACTCGACCAGACGCGCGCTCCGACGTAGAGTAAACACGCGCGCATGGTCGACGAGGTTAACCCCAGAAGAAGAATGAATGACTAAAAAAACTTAACAAATATCAACGAAACGTTATTAAGGGTGACGCCGCTGAGAATGGGTTTTAAAAAAAATGGGAATGAAATCAGAGCGGACGGGACCCCGCGATTTGAGTGACGGCGCAATTAGAGCCAATTAACGAATACAAGTAGGAAGAGGTTGCCCTGATAGGTGGAGGCGCTAAACGCGTGCAAGTTTCCATGGGTTAGGTTATTCCACATGTCAGGCTCACTTCCATGTAAGACGGGCGAGCGGCTCAGGTGGTCAGGCGACCCACATCAGAGAGCTAGTTTACTGTTTTTTGTTTTCTGCAGCCCCCCCCCCCCAGCCCGACTGAAGCAATGGCTTCCGCACGGTTATTATGTAAACAAGCTGTCCGGTTGACGCTCTGCAAAACAAGCCGAGCTCAAGATAGAAAGCGACGAGTTGATCGGTCGAGAGGGGGGGCGACTCGGGTGGGGGGGGGGATTCGGATACATTTGTGATCGCGACGCCAATTAGTTGCCACGTTCCTCGGGCCAACACATTCAGATGGCTACTTCTGGAGCCGACTCCTCTTTTAGAAAGTTAACCCTCGAGTCGTGACGAGGGCTTTCTTAATTGACCCGGTGTGCTCCGGAGGTCTGAAAGGTGCCAGTGCAGCCCCGAGTATGAAAGGTGGCGGAGAGGTTTGATTTCTCGGTTGCGCTGTTGTGCGCCTGCGCTGAATGGCGGCGGCGCGCTGCTCGGTTCTGGTTCGGGACTATACATGCAGACAGCTTGGTGCCATTGCGATGATTGTCGACGCTCCTCTCGCTAACGCTGCAGGAACGTGGCCCTGTGGAACCAGTCGAGCAGTTTCTGTTACGTCACTCTGCCCACCTGACGGTGCACAGGGCATGTGTCACATCACCGATATGAGGCTTAACGTGACGTGTTGGCCAACTGTGGTTTGGCTGGGGGTGGGGGCTACCTTGAAGACGTGATGTATATCGGCCAGACTCGGTTCTATGCAGTTCTGTAAAGGGGGCTTGAGAGCACCGGCACAAGACTGGCGGTACTTTGGATTTAAAGGCACCGTGGAGAATTTGATTACCTCGACGATGGGAGTAGACTTCTTCTTTTGATCTATGTTGGGGTTTTTTTTTTTCAGGAGAAATACTTGATATGCTGACCTACATTGTACTTTGGCTTCAGAGCAATAGTACCAGAAGTTATTTGACACCTCTCTGCTGTCAAACACAGGAATTCAGTTTCACTTAGTGCAAACAACTGTGGATGTGCGGATGGTGGTCGATCTAATTGTTTGCCCTTGGAAGGCCATTAACGCCGAATGAGCCACACTTCCCCTTTAACTGACCTGATTCAAATTGCATGTGTTGGATTTAAAGACGTGGGACATGTGAATATGGCCTGTGGCAGCCCTCTTGTGGTGGCACAGAATGGATTCCATTACTGATAGAAACACACAATGGGCCCCATTCATCAATCGCTCTCAAATGTACAAATTTGTTCTTACGCACCCATGGGATTTTTCAGCCCTGAACTTTGTCTCGGAGGCCAGTGTAGAAACTGGGTACCCCCTGAATTTAAACACCAGCTGGCTAACACTGACGTCTTTGCGAGCCTGGGTGATGGCAAGTTGCAAGAGGGAGACAATAGATGTTAGGGGAAAGGAATTACTAGTAACCGTCAGGCTTTGCTTCTGTCTGTCAGACAATCTTGAGAGCTAAACGAAGTCTTTGGGTGTGTAAAAACACATTTGTACGCACGAAACGGTTGGTGAATGAGGCCCAATGTGTCATGCGGCCTAACAGCTTGAGAAAGTTTGGTTCGCCGGGTCCTGATGCCTATACTTGGTCACAGATACATGATAAATTTGTTTTTTATTAAGCTACGTACAGTAGAGTTATTGGAATCGTCTTATATGGAACAGCCTACGTTTTCTGGATGCACTGGAGAGTAATTCTCTTGAATGTTGTTGATTCTTTTCTTCTTTTTTTTGGTGAGAGTGTGAGAAAAGTGAGTGTGTTTGTGGGATCATGACAGCACAGGAATCTGTGTGAGCGTATATGTGAGTATGTGGATGTTTATACAAGGATAAACGACTGGGGATTTTCTCACACTAACTTGGGAGTTTGTGTGCTTGTGTCTGTGTGTAAGGGGGTGTAGCCCAGAACCGGCGTACTACTTAAATACACAGCAAACTACAACAAGGCTGTATCAACAGGCATGTGTCACAAAATAATGGCCAGCTCACCACATGAGTGCGAAGCAATATTTATGCCTCTTGATCCTTCTCTCTTACCCCCCCCCCCCAAAACACCCCCCCCTCCACCTGCATCTCATTTTCCATGTCGAGCCTCACGTTTTCATACGACTGTCTACTGTCCCTCACACCATTTTATGGTTATTCATTTGTTTATCCTTCACTGTCAGTTCACTCAACAAATCACTTTTCCTTTTTGGTGCACTTTCAATGCTTTTGCAAATTTCTACAAGAAAGCGTTTTCCAATAAACTCGGGAGAAAGACTGCCATCTTGTAATAGCTGGTCTTTGCCCCCTAGGTTGCTTTGTTGCTCCACTGAGTGATATTGTAATCGTCTGACCCTTGATCTCTTGCTTATGCTGCCCGTTTGTTCCGGAGTTGTTACTTCTTACTGCTAGCCTAATTTGATATTTTTTTTCTTTTCTTTTTTTTCTCCTTTGGACTGCAACAGCGGGGCCAGCCCTACACATGCGGTTGTCCGTGAGTGAGTGTGGTTGTCCCTGAGTGAGTGAGTGAGTGAGAGTGAGTTTCACCATTGGTCGGACAGCCGAGCTGGAGTTTCCTCATTGGCCTTTGCGCTTTCAAAATGAATCGCACAAAAAAAGCCGTTTGATAAACGTAGTCGAGGTCCAGCCATATACTAGGTTTTTACCTAGTCTTGTTAAGCAAAGTGGATGACTCAAATCTACATCGAACGGACATGCTGTAGAAATATAACTAACACTTGGAGGACTCATTTAAGTAACTAGTCTATGCGTGTGTTCGTCTGACACGAGTTTGATTTCTGAAATAAATACATTAAGGTGAGGCAACATGCATCACAGAAATTCTTTCAGATTCAACAATCGGCAGTAAACCTCAAAGATCATCTGGTTACCACATGGTTCCCTTTGCTAACAACATTAGGTTGACTCATTTGAACCAGGCTGGAAAATGACATCCCTGTCTCTATAGCTTAGTGGGGCCAGCTCCTGAGCAAATCCATTGGCACCTGACTTACACAGGCTATGTTATATGTGCTCTCTGGGTCCATTTAACGCCTGTGTCAAATGACAACATACAATGTGTAGAGGCCAAAGGTAATCTGGGCTTCCAGAATGACGTTGCAAATTGCTAACTTGCCACTGATGCTGCTGAAATGTCCACTTTTCTACAAAGACCAGATTTTTAGGAAACACTACTGTGCTCTGTTTTCCTTTTTGCAAAGATTGTTTTAGTCTTGACTGCACAAATTGAAGACAGTTTCACTCAAAAGGCAGACTTGACTGATCTGACAAGATAGTCCAAACTCTATACGCAAGAGTCTGTGATGCTTCTAGTCTTGTGTAGATGTAACGAACCTGGCTTTGTTGTTATGTGTTATCTGTCCATTGCACATTGTTCATGACCCACACTGTGTTCTTCTCATGACGCACAAAGTATTTAAACCCTCCCCCTCCTATCTGTTAGCCTTGTCTCACTGGGCATCTCACCCTGCTGCCTCTGCGTTTGTGTTGTCATGGAAACAGCAGTGTGACAGGTCCTGGGTGGGCGTGAGGGATGAGCTGTGGGGTAATGGCTGGGTTCTCACAACAGAGGATGGAGAGGAGGATAAAAAGGAGATGAGCTTTGGCTGACGGAAAGCATAGAATCGATGGTTGGAGGAGAGCTTGCAGGGCATGGGCCTAAAAGAGGAAGGGGTGGAGAAGCTCTTGTTCCCAATTCCACTCTCCTTGCAGGGATCTTGTGCCATGTGGCTGACTCAAGATCCTCCATCAAAAATGGGTTTACAGCTGTTTATAGCAGTGTAAACGTGTTCAACTTCATGCTGGCCAAGCCCACTACTTGTTCTGGAGTTGTCAAAATAAACTGCTTGACATAAGGAAGGGGAGGATATTAATGAAGGACATTATTCGAGCTAAACTGCTGAGCATTCATTAGGAGATAGTCCCATGGCGGTGACATTTTTTTGTTGTTGTTATACATTACCAAAAATATTTGGTAAATTGACCTTTCGCAAAGTTCAGCCCCCTTAGTTACTGTTGCTATGCCCGTCAAGCTTTTCAGAACCATCCAGGAAGTAGCTGGAAAACACCAAAACATGAAGGAAGAAATCAGTGCATTCCCAGGGAAATTAAGTGATGAATCTAGGAGTAATTCATCCTTAATATCATCCCGTACAAGGCAGAAGGAGTTACAGTATGTGGCGGAGGAATACATTCACAGTATTGAAATTAACACTGACTTGCTTTGACTCCGACTCCGGGGCGCTGGGTGCGACTGTAGTTAAGTGTTTAGCTTACCGGTCGCAATTAAAGAATCTGAAACTCCATCAACTAATTCTGAAACATGCCCAAAATAACATTGTGGACTAATTTTATTCTTGCACTGTAGGGTAGGTTAAATATTTCAGCTATTTTTGGAATCTTTCATAATCCATTGTCAACATCATGGTATTATAGTGTTGACTCTGGCCGGGGTACACCGTGATGTTCTTTTATCCAGGCTATTTCAGGCGTTCCGTATGGGCTCCAGGGGCGGCCGGGGACTTGCTGCAGGGCCGGGGAACCGCCCCACAATTTTTTTTTCCCTCCGAACCAGGACCAAGATTTTCGATGAAATAAGGCCGCTGAGAGGCGTCCACGGGTGGGTTGACTTTGCCGAACAGCTCGTCCCTGCCTGGAGCTCACAGAGGGGGAGAAAAGTTTAAAATAGGCTGGATATGGGTAGGGAAGACTGGCCAGAGACTGTCCCAATGCCCAGCCGAACCTCCCCGCGAGTTGTTCTGAAATGAGAAATGGAACCTAGCTAATCTGTGACTAGGATAACAAAATTATGTTAGTGGGGTAACTATCGCTAAGTTGGGTATCTCTGGCCACAGACTAAGCCACTTATGTTCATCAGGTACCTTAATGTTATTTTGCTAGTCAGTAATAGGTTGATTTGTTGATAATGGTAATAATCATTGTGTGGGTAAAAGTAACAGTAATAATACGTTGGCTATATTAGCTATCAATAATAGCTAGTAGCAAGCTTGCCTTGGAGCAGACGAAGGTATTTTTGTTGATGTTTGGCTGTACTATTAAGCTGGCTGTGTCCGCCACACTGCTTAATCCTTTGCCGACATTGCTTTTCTTGTATTTTGGGTTTTGGGATGGGAAAGAAAACTACATCCCCCTCCAAACTTTTTGGATACTTAGTATCCAATTTGCAGCTACCATAGGCACACCGTTTCAGCATTTTGCTGTCTTTTGAAAGCTTTACAGACCTCCTTCGCATAGAAACCTTTGCTAAGGTAGGATTGGTCAAGAACCATTCTGGGGCGGTACTTTGCAAAAGGTCAGTTACTGTATTTTGATTATTGATACCTTTAGTTTAATTTTGCACCCGTTACTTCCCTATCCCAGTGACACTCTTGCTATTTATTGAAGTACTTGAATTAGTTGTTGGAGGATGTAGAGCTTGAAAGGGGTAACCCCTTTTAAAAAACCAAATTATTATTCCATCACACCAAGGCTTGCCTCATGTTCGACACTCACCAGTCTTACAACCAAAGGCAATCCAGTGATTACGACAGCCCAGGCTCCTCCACTTACATAGGTCGGCCACAGTAAAGCGAATATTGATCTCCCCAGGCCAGATGACATTGTGTTGTCCATTTCTCATTGCTGAGAAGGTGCCCTTATCCAGGCAGATTTGCATCAAGGAGGCAAAGAGGTCATGACTGTATATGACAATGTGTCCGCAGCTCTTTTTTGTTGTGCTGTGTGTGGATGTAGATTATTCTATTGGTCTTCTGATTTGGGTATACAGGCTTATTTCTACTTCTAATTGAGAAGAACTCTTCCACTTAGCTAGCCAGTTATCACTCATTTGAAAAACACAAACAGTACTATATTATAAGTTCATAGAACCTACATTGCATAAACTTTACATTGCACTTATCTGGAAGGAGAATTTACAACATGCTTCACAAAAGCCATAAAACAACGAGTAGTACAATAAAAAGGAGATCAGTTTCAAAGTAATAGTATGGTCAACTAAATTGTTACAGCTGGCAGGATGTAGTAATGCATGGGTTTATGAAATACACTGAAATGTGGAGATTTGCTTCTCAGTTACTCTTTCTCCTCTGCCACTATTCATTTGTGGTGCTAGCAAGGGTGCTAGCATGTGATTGGCCCCATGCCCACTCTTGGATTGAGCAAGCTGCTCGCTGTAGTTGGTGGGTGGCCTGAAAATATGCAGCTCCTATCAGCCCTGAGGAAATCTAGTATAGAACCTCTATTTTGAAATTAAAATAATATGGTTCTATAAACCAGTACCAATGCACCATGCAACACAGCTTTGCCATGTTGGGCTCAGGTAGTTTGTAGCTTTGGTGGTGGTTGAGGTGATCCCCCCCCCCCCAACCCTTCGATGTGAAGCGCCTTGGGTGTCTAGATAAAGCGCTATATAAATGTAATCCATTATTATTATTATTATCATGGTGGGAACAGCGGTGGATCTCACGCTCAACGTAAAGCCAGAGGAATGTGTGGATTCCATTTAGAGCTTCTCAGTGCACAGAGGGTCAAATTCTGAACAGCGTGATAACAGGTGAGACTGAAATAAAGTCTCTCGCTCTCTGTCTCTCTCTTTTTGTCCCTCTCTTTTTGTCTCTCCCTGCTGACTCAGCAGTGTTCCTTCAGCGACATGTTATATGGGCTTTGCCTGATTTATCGTTCTGTTCCTCAGACTTACAGATAGACTACTTGCAGTAGGGCTTAATATTTCACTAGATGGCTACTGTTTTCGATCCATGTGATTGAAAACCATGAGTAAATAACTAATCACGCTCATCCACAACCATAGTCGCATAATCTGGCTACCTTGTGACAGGGCCAGCTGACTTGTAGTATGTTTGTTTATCTGATTCCTAATTTCCACACTTAAGAAGAGATTAAACAGACACCCATCAGCTGTAGCTATTGTTCAGTCATGCTGAATCAGGAGCCATGTAAAGGGGAGGGTCTTAAAAGCAAATTTATAACTAGCTTTGTTAGCGTCAGTGTCTTAAGCGAGAAGAATGAGAAACTTCAGTCCGAGGCTTTCTCTGAGATGCACATGAGATACAGAGCTTGCCAAATAAAATGATAATAACCATGTAGCCAAAGTATACATTAGTTAGACACAACTGAGAATAACTGAAAACAAATAAACAAGTGATGGGCAGTCAAATCCATCTCCTACAGCAAACTGCAAACCTGTCAGAAATGCTGAGAATGTATATTCAGTACCAGTACATCATGATCGATAAGCTAATTGTCTTGGTTATAATGTTTAAAGTTAGCCATAAATTGCAAACCGTCCATATTGATGGGACTTGCGCTCCCTAATTGTTGCTCATTTGGTGGTTGCAAAAACTAGGAGGTAGTGATGAACAACAGAGGATGCATTTATTTCTTATGTCTGTTATTGTGATGCATCCAGAAAACAAACCATTTCAAACTGATTTGTTAGTCTGTGACTTCTCCCAGAGCGATGACTTGATTGTTTCTCCATCTTTTCCTGTTTGCCTAGCTTTGCCAACTACTTCCCAGTCTAATTCTTACCCCCCGCTCATGGAGCTGTCGTCTCCACTTGGGCTGCAACCAATGATTATTTTCATAATTGAGCTTATCGATTATTGTTTGTTTGCTTGTTTAGTCTGTTAAAAGTCAAATACTGATCAATGCCCAGCTTACGTTTCTGAGGTCCAAAGTGATGTCTTAAAACAGTTTCCTTGGTCTGACCAACAGCCAACAAAACCTCAAGTATTCATTTTGTAATGATACAAATCATAGGAAGGCAAGAAAACATCAGCATTTATGAAAATGCAACGACAAACGTTTGGTATTTTTAGCGGATGAATGACTCAAACGGTTAATCTATCAAAATTGTAAACCGTACGTTTCCCGTTGATTGAGTAATTGATTAATCGACTAATCGTTTCAGCGCTAGTCCCCGCAAGAACATTTAACACGCAAAAGTGAGGGGAGGGAAAGGGTTATCTTTCCCCACTTGTCCCCTTTTTACACTTATCTCCCAAACATTAAATGATATTTACTTAGTTGTGTATAACAGATACACATGGATGACTGTTCACTTGGATAAATGGTTAGCTAGCTAGCTAACTGAATAACAGTGGTGTAACCGGTTATTTTCTTGCCCGGTGCGGGATTCGATACGGGGTGTGCTGCACCACAAGGCGACATCACTAACCGCTCGGCTAAAGGGTCAGACCCGTTAGCTAGGGGCTAATGTGTCTTATTAGTAGTTTACAGTCGTCACCCTCTCCCGGAAGCGCGGCCTCGCGCTTTGTTATTCCCGCGCTCCGAAGAGACTTCTGAGGATCTGCACACTTCCGTATCCCACCGCTGCCACCAATGTAAACCGAGGGTTTGTAGATGTCGCCTATACTGTATGTATGAAACTATAAAATAACAAATACGGCGGTTCCACTTTCACACGAGGACCACTTTATTTGGATTCTTCCCCCAACCGAACTCCACAGCAACAACACTGCGTACAGCACTTCCGCTCTCTCTTCAGCCTTCAAAATAAGAGCTCAAGGCATATACTGTGGCAACAGCTTATAACAGGAACTTAAAATCGCTAACAGGCAAGTCCAGAAAAATAGGTTACACTGGTATTGAGGTAATAGTAGTGATGTTCATTTGTGCAAGCGCAGCATCAAATGTTGTCACGGTGTTCAGGTTCCATGTCAGTGCTGGTTTGTTTGTGTTTCAGAACTGCAAAACATATTTAAATGATAAGGCTTAATTTGTTGTGCACAAATGACACTCCCAGCTTACCTATAATTCTTTTTCGTGAGCGTGTGCGTGCGTGTGTGTGAGCCAGCCCTCGCGTGTTTGTTTTGCTGCTTGTGTGTTTACATGCTAATGTGCCTCCATTCATCCCTGTGCTCCAGAGATCTGTGGTTTTGGCACCTGAGGATGTGGGCCGTCAAAACAAACCCGCCTCACATCTCATCTGGTAGCGGAGCACAAAATAAAGGCGCACAGTCGTGGGGAGATGAGAGGACGGCGTGAGACTTAACGATGCTGCTCTAATGATACGGCTCCAGCTGTCCATGTTGGCTGACGCGGGCTTAATGTAAAGACACATAAAGGGGGCAATGCTCTTTTAACCTGACCTGTTGGAGAGCAAGGCGAGGGGATGAAGGAATGAAGACGTCGGTCTCTCTCTCCACCTTAGCTAAGTTGTCAGTTAAAAAAAAGGTAGTATATTTAGATAATGAACGATCGTTACTTGAAGGATTGTTTCGATTTGGAAGACCGTAGGGACACTTGGATCAGCTGTTGGTTGGTTTGAGTTTTTCCAAAGCTCTTGAGTCCGTGAGGATGCAGTTCAGCAGGCCTTGACACTTTGTCAGGTGCTCCGGTGGCCGGTGTGTCACGTGAGGTTGCAAATGGTAGTGCCCTGTTAAATCCACTTCATTTTCCCCCAAAGCCAGTTGGATTTTTTCGCTTCACTCCCCCCCCCCCCATTCCATTCAATAAGCCCATGTGCTTTTACTGACTTGTGCATGCTGGGATGCATAGATTTCGACATAGAGACACAGGAGCACGGAAGGGTTCCTGCGAGGTGGATCGGCAAATGGTCTAAGAACAAATTACATGAAATTCCTAATGTACTCACAAATTTTGTAATCTCCGAATTCCTCATACTTCTGTGTTTATATCCTAAATCCGTTTTTTTTTTTTTTTTTTGTGGGCTGGTGGGGGGGGGGGGGTCTCCATTCTTTGTTTTGTCCATGTTTTCTGCATTACACTAATCTCTAAATTGGTAAGTAGGGTGTCTAGTCCCTCTTTCTGACTCGGCTTTCCTTTGTAAACTCAGTGGCTTGTTTGTAAGACCAGGAAGCCATACTAGGCCTGCTAAAAGACCCGCCTATGCAATTTAACAGGCGAAGGAATGGGACTGAAGGAGCAAAGCAACGTCTTAAGTCAAGTTACAGCCCCTGAGCTTTACATTCCCGGTGTCAATGTTAATGGGGTTAGGGTTAGACATAGGAGGTAAAGTAGGTAAGCTAAGACTTAGGTATGTATGTAAGACATTGGTAAAGTAGATGACAACGGATAACACTATCTTTAGATCCTTGATTTGAATGGGGGTGGGGGATTCACAGAAAAAATCCTTTTCAGTGAAAAAAGCATGGGAGAATCATGAGGAAGAGCCTCGGAGGAGGGATCCCTCTTCCGGGATGGGTAGGCTTGTTACAGGTGCTGGCTGAGTGGGCAATCCAAGAACAGATTTAAAAGACCAGTTTAAATGGAGGAGGGAGAAAAAAAAAGAAAACGGCTGTAAAAATCACTTCCCTTAATGAATACACTTAGTCATGATGAAGCAATACAGAAAAGTGTAAATTGTGTGGGTGTAAATGAGATGAGCGCCACATTATCTTAAAGGCACAGTGCAGGTTATGACTTCCCGCACGAGTCTTTCTGTTTTCCTCTTTCGAAAGCTTGTGCTCACATGCGCACACACCCTTACTACCGATTTTTCACGCCTATTTAGCTCTCAGTTGAACATACACGTTCGCTTTATCAGGTCTTATGACTCGCCGTTTACGACACATCGGCCTCATTACGGTCACATTACATTTGTGTTTACTCTCTCTGTGGTCACAGCTGAAGAACTTGGCTGTTGCTGTTTGAGCAACAGGTGTAAGGCCACTTGGCGTGCGGTTGAGAAAAGCAATGAGGCAACTGCATCAGAAAGTATTGATATTCGCTGGCGTGTGATCAGAGGGAAATAAAAGTAAATAATCTTGATTTAAAAAAAAAAAAGGGGGGGGGATACCGCAGTATATCCAGGGCATATTTATTTTTCTGAACTTGCTTATTTGTTTACATGTTCCTTTCATAGTATTTACAAAGTTGCACAGACTAACCACAGTCGCATACCGTCTGCTGGCGTGGTACGAGGCCAAGTGCCTTGAAAAGAAAACTGTTGGCCAATTTATGCTCCCCCCCCCCACCACCACCAGTGTAGGGATTTGAACCAGTCACAAACCGATTTCTTTACTTTCTAGGCCATCACCATTCCCTTTTTATCTGACCAGGGCGTAATGCCTCATTACTCCCATCATTCCATTTCAGATTAGGCAGATGCTGGGATAGCTCAGAGAGCTGTTAGGCCAGTAATCCTATGATTTGGAGCACCTCACATGTGTAATTGTTCCTTCACAGTGCTCCCAAGGTGGAACAAAGCCTATTGATTATTGGTTAGGGGCAGGATGTTAGCTAAGCTGTGGTGTGACCTGTCTGGAGCAGAACACATCAAGCGTTGTCATTAGGTCAGATATCAGCTCGGCTTCTTATTGAATCGGGAGGGCATTAGTAGGCCATTCGAAAGGCAGCCGGCAGGGGCTCCATTGGTATTTAGCCTTCCCGTGACCTGGCCATTATGATCAATTTCTACAGTGTAAAACGTCTACCCCCGTGTTCCATCTTATCCCTGACTGATTGGCTGCCCGACTCGTTAGCGTTGTTAGTCAAGCCTAGGTGACAAATCCTTTTCACACCGGAGTTCATCACCAGCTTGAGAGAGAAAGTAGCAGATTGCAACGGCTCCCAAGCCCTGACTTTAGGCAGTCCTCCTGGTCACCTACCCTGATCACGTCTCTTCTAAACACTGATGACAGGAGACAAGCCACACATACACATACACACACGCATGCACGCACACAAACATCTGAAATGTGTTCAAAGGTCATAGAGCAATGCTCAAAAGCTTACAAGGAGTGTGTATCACATTTGCAGCTGTGTGAACCCAGAACTGCTGTTTGTAGTCGTCGCCAGCACCGTTTTCTTTGTCACAAGCACTTTTTTTCTTCTTCTTTCGTTTCTCAGGCAGTTTTTTGTTTCACACTCTTTTGGGCGATATCGAGTTGTTTGTCGTAAAGATTATGGGGACTCTGGGGTTTCACACCACACTCGGAATAAAACGGACAACAGCTCTTAAGCGGAGCTACATTTTAATTGGCTGGCTCTCTCCCTTCAGTGGGAGCTTGAACTTTTATCCTCTGAACTCTGACCTCCTAATTGCCAACAGATGTCCGGGCAGAGATTGTATTGGTCATTTAGGTATACCCGTGATCCTGTTTCAGGCATGAAACGTAGGTGATATGGGAATTTGGCTGTCTGTGTAATGCGCTTCTGTCCGCATACGCTTACAGACACAACTATACATTTACATGCATGTTCAGTAAGTCAACCAAAGAAGATTGTTGAGTTTTGAGTTGTTTTTGTATTTCAACTTGAGACGCCCCCCCCCCCCCAGATTGGACCCTACCGAGGTTTGGGGTAACCTTGGTCTTTGTTAATGTAGCCAGTAAAGCTGGCTCACAGACTTGGCAGGGCTGTGTGTGCTGTCGGATAGATTACACCAATGTGTTATTCAACACTCCTTTGTCTGTGCCAAGCAGAATAGCCCTTAAAGGGCAGAGCACTCTTCAAGACAAAAGGAACGGTGCCTTTCCCTGGAGAGTTCTTCGCTGCACGCTTGCATGCATGTTTGCATGCCTATTTCTATGTAACTTGATGTGTGCTCCTGTTTTTTTTGGGGTCACAACACTAAATTGCAACATTAATTGTGAAACGTTGGAGTGACTTTGGCAAAGTTTAACTTGTCTAAATATGCGACGAAGTCCAGCTCGGTTCTAGGCCAGCTGCAGAGAACTGACAGTTTTGAGTGCTATGTTGACTCACTTGTAGCCAGCCATGCAGTCAATATAGACAGTTTATTTACCCATTACCACAGTCCAGAGATCCCACCAGCAGTGCTCAGCCAGCCAGGCGGCATTGTGATAATTAAAACTACAGGTAGAGATATACCCTGATAGCTGGCAGTCCTCTGTAATACTTCTTCTTTAAGAGGATTCTGAAATAACAACGCATAACACAATAAGAGCAAAACATTATTTTGTACTTGTTTTGTTGGACTCCTTAATTGTTTTACAGATCAACACAGATTGAGAGGCTAAATAATTCCCACCTAAGAGAAACAAGTTTGCCCCGGTGAATTAACCACAGATTATATCAGTTCATGATCACCATCGGTCATTTTCAACCAAACCAGCAGAGTGATAGAAAAGAACCTAGACAGAAGACTTCTAGTCCTCCGTCAGGCTCTTTGTTGAGAATATATGGTTGCCTGGGACTGAAAATTACTTAGCCGGGTGGGCATTCGTCCAGATGCTGATGTTAAGCTTTTTAATTAATTCTCTCCTCCAGAAATGGCCGTGAACACAATTTAGGAGAACCCCCCCCCACACACACACACACACACACACACACATTTCATTCTCAGAATTCGGAGAATTGTGCCTCTTAAAAAAAATAGTTCCACCGATTTCCACGGTGTCATTGTCGTACCATGCGCTGCTCTGTCAGTCACAGTGTTCAGTGAATGGGGGGCGGCGGGGGTGCAGGGCAGAGGCCGAGCATGTGACAGAGCATTAATGCTCAGAGGAAATTCCTACAGAGGATGAGAACAAGGGGCGGGGGGGCGGGGTTGAGCAAATGCAAAGAGGAAGCTGGAGTTGAGAAACACCGGGCTGTACAATTTTACTAATTTGCAAGTTTCGTTAAAAGCATTCAAACCATATTCATATCTCGGATGTTTTCCGCTGAGAGGGTTGGTTTTTTTTCTCTCTTTTTTTTTTTTTGTTGGAAGGTGCTTACAGTAGAAGTGGAAAGAAATACCTGTTGGGAGTATCTGACTTTTAAAAAAAAAAAAACTTGAAACAGTTCAGAATCTCCCAGCAGCACAAGCTGTTTGGGTGTGTGGTGTGTCGATCACCCCAAAGGGCTGAATATCGCCTTTCCACATGGCTCACGAGCTATGAACTTGAGCGGGGTTTAGAAGGGGAGTCATTCTCCAGTTACGTCACCACATGACATCACGTGAGCACATTCCTCAGCTGGCTTGTTTGGCAGATATTTGGGAGAAATCCCCTCAGAGGAGGGGGGGGGGGGACTAGCTGGCTCTCCTTCCACTAGGCTACTTTAGGTGCAGGGCGAGCTCTTCCTTCATTACCATTTGTCGCTCGCTTTTCTCTCTCTCTCTCTCTCTCTCTCTCTCTCTCTCTCTCTCTCTCTCTCTCTCTCTCTCTCCTAAATGGCCTAGCAGAGTTCTTTCTCAAGCGACAAGTTGCATTTTCTAATTATCTGAACGGGATTATGGCTTTGAATTGAAGCCCTTTCCTCCTGTCTAATTAATTGTGTGTCATGATTAAAAAGGCCCTGTGTGTTCCAGGTTGTAATAAGGCTGTGAGGTCCCACAGGGGGATTGACTAAACCCTTTAGATGCCTCACTTACAGCTGTGTGTTAACCTATCGCAAAAAAGCGTGCGCCAAATTTGACCGCTTGCCCTCGGCCCCTCTGCCAGCTGATGAGCCCTTGGTCATGAAACTGGCTCAAGCAAACTAGTTCTAACCTTGCACCCTGCTGAAGTTGTCGACGACTAGCTATTTAATAACCGTGTGAGTGTTTTAATTGTATTCTGTGTTTCAAACAGCCTGCTTTGACAATGTGTCATTTTGAAATTGTTCTCTCCTTTCTTTTGTTGTACATTTCTGCACTGTATGACAACAGCTTCCATGAATATTTGGAGCCCGACAAATGATGCCTTGTAGAAATTGTTCGTTCAAATTGCCATACCAAACAAAGTAGACATGTTTTCTATCTTTCTTTCTTTTTTGGAACGTGCCACTATTTTAGACGCTATCACAACGTTGGTGTCCTCCGTTTGTGTGTTCGTGCTTGCGTTTGCGGCGCAGCCTCACTGATCAGAGCGGCAGCGTAAATCACTCGGTGGTGTTAACTCTGTGACCCATCGATGCACTCCGTGATGAGTTTTTGTTGTCCCTCTTCTCTTGCAGGGTGAAGTGGACGATGCTTAAAGGTTTCCCAGCATTGCTGTCTTGCAGCGATGCCCTGAGGGACTCTCTGGACTGAAGCCAAGGTAAGAGGCACAGCCGCAGCCAGTTCTCCATTTGCACAGCAACAGTGCTGTCTTGCATGTTAAGTGTGTGTCACACTGTACAACGGGAAAAAGAGTGAAATCTTGGTACAACCCCCTTGTCACACTTGACGAGCTGAAGTGGGATCACTGTCATATTGTACAAACACCGACGAACTACTTCAGCTGCCAGCAAGTCGACTGTGACCACCACACAAAAAAAAAAGGCAACTCTGTCCTGGGGACATTCAAAATGATCTCGTGAAAGAAAATACACCTGCACTAATGCACAGCATTTTTCTTTTGCCTCGAGAGAAACCAAAGAAGAAGAGACAACATGGATTGGCAGTTCTCCAAAGTTCGCTTGAAATGGTTAATATCTCCAGATATTTCTCGCGTAACTGTCTGCACACTGGTATTCTAGATTATCAAATGACTTTCATTGATTTCCTGATGGCAAGACACACACACACACACACAGAGGGAGTACGGGGCAGTGTGATCCTTTTGTTTGTTTCATTTATAGGATGTTCTGTTTATGACAATCGCGAGGATGTCGTCATTTTCTGCCATGCCTCTATTGGTCAATCACCAGGATGGTGTCATCGCCATTCGACATTTTCGGACACTGCTAGAACTTGGTCGGCGCCCTACAACATCACTGTCAGCTGTCTATAACCCTGTCACACTGACTTACCCAAGACAGATTACCATCATGGAAATGTTGTCTCAGACAGCCTCATCGTCGGCGATATCAAACAGTGAGTGGGGGGTTTTAACCAGAGGACTGGCTATTGCCACAGACTTCCCCTGTAAATGATAACAGTAGACAACAAGGGGTAGTCGCATGGATTAAGATAACTCCTGAACTCAGGACTAGCTTAATCAATTTTTGACCCCACCCTATCGACATAAACAAAGATATGCTCTGCGCCAGAAATGTATTTTAAACCTTTTTTAATAGGAGACAGGGAAGCGGTGGTGGAGCGGCTTTGATACGAGTCTGATCCAGGCATTGTAACCCTCCCATTTGATGAGCCGCACAGAGTGAGAATCTTGCTTTATCTCCTGTCTTCTGTTTGTAGGTCAGGGTTCAGAGATTTGAGCAGTATTTTGGTTTTAAGTCCAGCTACCACGACTAGCACAGCTGCTGCTATGAGCTGGCCAGTCTGCCTGGCCTCCTCTTCCACTCCCTCCCTCATGTTTTTGGCCTCCTTTTTTTTTTTTCTTCCAGAGAACCTATTAGCCCCTAGGTCCAACCTGTTTTCTGAAAACGATGGCCGCATTCAACAGTTTTCTCGGTCCGCAGCTTTCACGTCTCGGGGATGAAGGCCTGAAAACGAGCCTTTCCACTTCAAGTGTCTTGTCTTCTTGCGGCACGGTGGTGTTGCTTTGAATTGTCGATAGTCCTCGATTGAAATTGTTTGTCGTCAGGGCGACTCGTCAGCACAGCGTTTTCTGATAGTATCAATCATGGAGGTGACAGTTGAAGTGAATGTATGTCAGCCATCTGTTGTGCTGTCTCTGTGTATACTCCCATGTTGTAGAGGAGACCGTCAATCACACCTGACACTGATATAAGGTAACACATTTATAAGATCAAGCGCAAGATATTTAATCTCACATGATAATCTGATTTTCCCCAAGACGTCTCCCCTCCAGCCCCGCTTTCAGCCACAGATGAATTGGTGACCGGATTGCTGTAGAGAGGCATTTATTTATACCAGTTAATCAATTTTGACATCCCTTGACTCTACCAGACCCCCCCACACACACACACACACCCAGCTCCTTCTTCCTCTCACTGCATCCCTCCATCAGCACGAGCTAAGCGCTCCACACCTCTTCCATTCCTCCTCCTCCCCAGCTTAATGTCTTTATTATACGGACATCCCTCCCCTCCCCTTCCTGCGACACCCTGAAGTGACTTGCCAGTGTTAAAGATTCATGAGCATGATCAGCTTTCGGTAAATGGGGGGACTGGCTCTTGGTTGCAATCTGGCACTTTAAAGCCATTACCTTGCAGTGAATCTGGAGTGGATGAGCTCTTCAGTGGAATTGGGTGGCAAGTGAGGCGCTCGTGTCTGTGTGTGCATGCAAGTTGATGTGTTTGTTGTGTTTGTTTGTATGTGTGTGAGTGTATGTGTGATTTCGAAAGGGCCCCTCTGGGTGTATGTCAGTAGTCTGAAGGAGCCTTGTTTTGTGTCATCGCTTCACTTCCTGTCATGGCAACCCCGCTGCATAAAGATGAAATGAAACCAGCATGTAAAAGATGTGCTCTTACTTACTCCTCCTGTTTGTTTGTTTGTTTTTCCCACATCCCTCTGCAATCCCTCAGACTCTTCTGTATGTCCAGAGCTACATATCAGACAGTAAAGTCTTGTTAAAAACACTGAAGATTTTCTTGAGTTTGACTCTACAGAGTTCCTCATTTCCCGTCTTTTCAGCCCCCCCCCCCCAACCCTCTCCACCTGCTTCTGTCTTGACCCAGAGGTAATATCACAGCATCTGGTTCAAGGCAAAAGAAGCAGTTGGGCCAGAGGGTTCACATACACACAACCCATTGAAAATCAGTAATGTTTTCAATTACATGTGTTTGTCTTTAATACTGTCTGACGTAGTCCCAACATGCCTCTGTGTGCTTTAGCTCCCCAGCACGCCTTCTCACCCGTGCAAATATTGAACCGTAAATTGAGAAGTGAATCCTCCGTACCCCGAGTTTAAGCTCTTGTCACTGTCTCTCTCTACTTTGTGGAAATACAAAGGCCCACGGTGCAATCTGTCCCGGCTGCAGCAGTGGTATAGGTGCATTCTCCTTCTCGGTCTCTCACCCAGCTCATTTTTCAATCGAGCCATCTGAGGACAGCCTAGAAACCAGTGAGACATTGTTCAGTGCCCCTCAGTGGTTTGGCACTCTGGAGGGGCTCTCATTATTATAGTGCAGGAGACTTCAAACGCTTTCCCGATAGCTTTTGATGCAAACAAGCAGTTTAACGCACAGTCACGCCTGGCACACTGTGGGCCCCATAAGCACTGGGTGTGTCTCTGCAACCAAAGCCCTGCTAACCCACATGATTACAGGAATGGCACACTGGCACATGCCCTCACCCCCTTGGCCATTAGGCTCCAGTGAAGAGTGAGGGATTTTTTTTTAATAGTATGACTGGAATGGGTGATTCACTCCTTGAGAGGACCCCCCCCACCACCAGTCTCCCCCCGGCACTGTGCACACAGCCGTGCTCCCTTTATGTGGTTAAGAGAGCGAAACCTCAGTTGAGAAAACTGTCTAGAAGTAGTCGAACTATTATTATTAACAGGCTAGTGAAGAGGATCTTAAGAAACGTACTGGTACTACAAGACTATGCAAACTGACAATGAATAAACAGTTGCACTAATAATGTATAACGAGGCATTTGCCATTTGGTGCCAATTTAAGTGCCATTTAAATCCACGGGTGTATAAATGTTTATCATACATTACATAAAAGGGAACTGAAGACTTCACAGTGGCAGTATTAAGGTCATGCTCTCCTGAGCTGTGAAAGACCAAATTGGTTCTTCAGGCATATGCAGCATAAAGTTGACTGCAAAGCAGTTATAGGTTATAGTGTTGTGTGACTGTCGTTAATTTTGACAATTAGAGAGCAGGGAGAGACTAGGCTAAAGGGGACCATAGAAAAGGCACATTATATGGATATCTTTCGGGGAATGGAAGACAGGTACATGCAGGGGTTAGAACCCACATATGGCATCCAGAATACGATCCTCAAAGCCTACACCACATTATCAAGGCTAGAACTGTTCAGGTGGCAGACGCTTTATCAGACACCGCCTGCCCTCTGACCAGTTAATAGTTTTAAGTATCGCGATCAATATGCAAGTATCTTGGTGATTGCATGAGCATCACCACTTCACAGGATTGCTTTTGCTTTCTTCTGTAAGTGTGGTTGCAGAGTGTTGAACAGGTTTAATCGTCTTGAGTTGTACTTAAAGAAGCCTTAACTAGAGGCAGTCTGCGCAGCAGCCGCAGCACCTTGTTGTCTCTGCATTCCTACCAGACCAGACTGGGTGGCTCCAGCTGAGGCCAGGAGAGCCTGCTCCTGTGTCACCTAAGATATGAGCAAGTACAAACGCATCCGATCACCTCAGCTGCAGCCACTGCTCTCAAAGTCAATTGAGTTTTCAAACTTTGATGTGTTTCTGCATGTGCATATGCCGCACACACACACACACACACACACACACACACACACACACACACACACACACACACACACACACACACAATGTGTAGTTAGTTTACTTGTGTGTCTTTAATATTTATAAATTGGCTAGTGATTGTGTGGCAGTTTGTCTCTAGCTGTTTTGTCCTAACAGTTGATGCTACACACACTGAAACTCGGTATGTTACCCACATACGCTGGAGACATCCTGTTGTCATATGGCAAAAATTTGTTTTTCCATGCTATGTTATGCCCCCAAATTTTAAAGTGAGACTTTGCAATTTTTCAAGTTTATTTCCACATATTGGTCCTCAGTAATGCTCACTATTGGATGGCACCATTTCTGCCTACTCATGCTCTGTCCCGGGGAGCATTGTAGATAGGTTAAAAATTTAGCTACTGACATCATTGGCAGGGATTTCAGTCTAATGAGAAATACAAGCTGTTTCGCTTCCTTTATTTTCGCTAGTGCCTCAGAGGGAAGGGAAGAAGGTACAGAGGGTGGCAGTCCAACTTAAACCTAGGAGGAGTTGCTAACCATACATGTTCGCCTACAGACTCTATTTAGATCTTGTTAATATGCAGAAAGGGCTTGAAGATGGATGAAGATGTATTTCATATTTTGGCAGAGCATACTTTACAACTGTACTTGTATGAGCCGGACGACACCGAAGATGGAGTTAATTGAAATGGAGCTACAAGGCAAGCGGCAACTGACAACGTGAGGTTTTCCTACCCAAGAAGCAACTCCAGGGGTTTAAGGCCATGTCAGGCTTTACTGAGTACAGTGACTGGTGGTGTACCTTTTAGAAATTGTTCATCAATGCCTACTGAAATAGTCTGCGTTTCACCTTGAACTTAATTGAGGGCAAATTCTATTGGAGGAAAAAGAAAATCCAGAGTGTAAACTAGGGCTGCAGGATGTGGTTTGAAAAAAATCATATTGCGGTTATTTTGACAAATATTACCATTGCGATATGACGCACTGTTAGTGGGAATGATCATTTTTGCATCACAATTTTAATTTTCACTAAAAAAACAAACAAACTTAGAATCATGATGATGTGACATTTGTTAAGGTCTGTACCAAAGGAGTGTGTTTTCTTACATCTGGAGAACAAGATTTGTTGGCCAGTGCATTTCTGCAGCACTACAGTGCTGTGAGTGCAGTAGGGTTAATCAGTCTCATAAATTTACTAAGCATTAATTTTAGTGTTTAATATTTTATAATTGAACTACTAACACTGATGGAATAATCAAATTAGTCTCATTAAATCAGTGTCAGAAAATCACTCATGAATCAGTCTCATAAAATTATTGGCCAGTAATTTTGGTGTTCAATAGTTATGATTGGAGGCATCCAGGTAGCATAGCAGTCTATTCCGTTGCCTACCTACACGGGGATCGGCGGGTCGAATCCCTTTGTTACCTCCGGCTTGGTCGGGCGTCCCTGCAGGCACAATTGGCTGTGTCTGCGGGTGGGAAGCCGGGTGTGGGTATATGTCCTGGTAGCTGCACTAGCGCCTCCTCTGGTCGGTCGGGGCACCTGGGGAGGGGGAACTGGGAGGAATAGCGGGATCCTCCCATGTGCTACATCCCCCTGGCAAAACTACTCACTGTCAGGTGAAAAGAAGCGGCTGGTGACTCCACATGTATCGGAGGAAACGTGGTAGTCTGCAGCCCTCCCCAGATTGGCAGAAGGGGTGGAGCAGCTTGGAAAATAGGGTAATTGACCAAGTACAATTGGGGAGAAAAAGGAGTGGGGGGGAGAATACTCATAATTGAACCATTCAAGTTGATGGAATAGTCATTGTTAGACCAATTGGAGTACTTAAGTTAGCGGAGGATGGCTCCAGTGAATACTGTCACAAAACATGCAGGACGATGACTTACTTCAACAAAAGAATTTATTAGAACAATTCAAGCACAGCAGCAGGAGCCTCGGGGATGTGTAGACAAAACAACCGACAAATCCACCAGCGGCTCCTTTTCTTGTCGTGTGTCAAAAACGTGGTCTTCTTGTTAAGGCGTCTGTTAGCGGCTCAGTCGTTTTCTTCAGTTCCCTCTGTTTGGTTTCCCACCAGCAGCTACAGTGAGAAAGATCCCTCGCTCCCAAGCGCACATTCAATTACCGTGATGGTCGTGCATTAGTGTGATATGTAAGGACAAACGGAAGAGCAACTCTTTCTCAGGTGACTGAGAATGTCAGTGCAGGACGAGATCAGGCTCCATCAGCAGGAACAGTCTGTCGACAACTACATAGAGAGGGATATTATTGTAGGATTGCAGTGCCTAAACCCCTCATTACAAAGACAAATGCACTTTTGAGAGTTCAGTGGTGCAAAAACCGTAAGCACTGGTCTACAGAGATGTGGAAAAATAGTGATATGGTCAGATGAGTCATTCTTCACCATATTCTCAACAAGTGGGCAAGTGCGTGTGTGGCATACACCATGAGAACAGTACATGCCTGAATACTTGACCCCTACAGTGAGGGGTCCGGAGGCTCTGTTATACTGTGGGGGGCATTTTCCTGGCATGGATTGGGTCCACTGCAAATCAATGCAAAGTTATTCTGAGTGATCCCTTTTCTCCTACGATGAAACATTTCTGCCGTGATGGGAGGGTCTCTTCCAGGATGACATTGCCCCCGTCCACAGGGCATGAGGGGGTCACTGTTTGGTTTGATGAGTATGAAAATGATGTAAATCATATGCTATGGCGTTCAGTCACCAGATCTCAATCCAGTTGAACATCTATGGGATATTTTGGACTGACATGTTAGACCAGTGTTTCTCAACCCAGTCCTCGAGGAACCCCTATCCTGCATATTTTCTTTGCAACCCTGAATAGGTACCTGTTTGTAGTTATTCAACCAATCAGCAATGAATTTTGTCAGATGTTGCACACCTTGCATAATTAAGTGCTGCGAGATGATTGGTCGAGTAAGTACAAGCAGGGCTACCTATGCAGGGTTACAATGAAAATCTGCAGGATAGGGGTTCCTTGAGGACTGGGTTGAGAAACACTGTGTTAGACAGTGTTCTCTACCACCACCACCATCAAAACACCAAATGATGGAATAACTTATGGAGGAATGGTGTTCCATCCCTCCAGTAGAGTTCAGAGACTTGGAGGATCTATGACAAGAACCACTGATGCTGTTCTGGAGGCTTGTGCTGACCCAACACCTTACTAAGACATTTGGTGTTGGCTTTTCCTTTGTCACCCATCTGTATGTCAAAACGTTAGTTTATTTTTGTTGCACCTATTAAAATATTGTTGCTGTTAGCTTTATGCTCCAGACATTCTTTTTCATGCAGGTTCTCTGTCCTGTCTGGGTAAGACTACAGTTTTTACTCAGCTGATGCATAAAAATTTTCTTATTTTTAGCCTGTAATTGATGTCAGCTGCTACCTAACATTAAGCAAAGCACATTATTTTTTTGTATTTATTAATTTGTCTGATTAGTTTATAGTGTAACATTGTCATCTGTTCATCATAACAACATGCGAATTGCAGAGTGGTGTCCTGGCTCTGGGGGGGGGGGGGGGAGATATCTCACTCTGCAGCATTCATAATAACTTCTGTCCGTGGCTTGAACAGACATTCGAAGACTTTTATCCGTGACTAACATCAGAGAATTAAGGCTTTATCGACCTTGTTCAGAGTATTGCGAGGGAATGCAAAAGTGTAACGAGGAAACGCAAGAGTATTCAGAGTAAAATTTAGCCCGTGATTGTCATTGTGTGTGGATCCACTGTGTTTTAAGGAAACCACCTTGGTTTAAACACTTTTCTTTCCCCTTAATGATTACCGACCTGTTGCTTGGACCTCTGTTATTATGAAGTGCCTGGAAAGATTGGTTATACCATATAGTATAAAATGTAACAGTCCTGTTACCTTTGACCCGTTACAGTTTGCCTACTGTACCAACAGATCTGTAGATGATGCTGTCTCACTTGCTCTGCATACTGCTTTAGGACACCTTGAAAAGAAAAATTCCCATGACAGAATGTTGTTTATTTATTACACTTCTGCTTTTAATACAATTTCACCATCCAAACTGGTGTTGAAACTCGGAGATCTTGGTCTGGGCAACTCTTGTCTGTAATTGGCTAGTTGATTTCCTGACAGACAGGCCCCAGACTGTGAGAACAGGTAAAACATACACATTAGTTCTTAGAACAGGCGCACCTCAAGGCTGCTGTCTCAGTCCCCTGTTGTACAGTCTGTTAACACACAACCGTGTTGCGAAATATGACAACAGCATTATTAAATTTGCAGATGACGCCACGGCGTTTGGACTAACAAGTGGCAGTGATCAGAGGGCCTATAGGAGGGAAGTGGCTTATTTAACCATACAGTGCCGTGATGGCAACCTCTCTCTAAATGTCAATAAGACAAAAGCAGTCCTTGTTGACTTTAGAAAGATCAGAGGAGATCACATTCCTATTTCTATCAATAGGTTATCTGTTGAAATTGTGGACAGTTTCCGATTTCTCGGTTTACACATCAGACACCCTCACGTGGTCTCTTAACGTCAACTGTCTCCTCAAGAAGGCACAGCAGAGACTTTATTTTCTGAGGCGTCTCAAGAAATGTGGTATGAGTACCAAAACTCTCATGAACTTTTATCATAGCACCATGGAGAGTGTCTTGACAGGCAGTATCACAGTGTGGTTTGGCAGCCTGACAGCTGAGGACTGCAGACGGCTTCAAAGGACTGTAAAGACGGCAGCAAAAATCATTGGCATGGAACTACCACAACTTCATAATATTTACACCGCTCGCTGCAAAAGGAAAGCCAAAAACATTTCATAAAACCATTAAGGACACCCACCAGCCACCCTGCTCATGTTCTGTTCTTGCTACTTCCATCTAAAAAAAACACTACCGGCGCATCAAGTCACACACCACCAGTCTCAGTAATAGTTTCTTTCCACAGGCAGTCAGGTTGCTGAACAGCTGACACACCCATATGCATATCCATATGCCTTGTTGCGTTATTGTGTATATAATGTAAGAATTCTGTGTACATAATCTATGTAGTTCTGGTGTAGGGATGGTGTGCCCTTGTGTCCTTTGTGTTAAGGCAGAGAGAGCCAAAGCATCAAGAATTCAATTGTATTCCAATACGCATGATAATTAAGTTGAACTTGAACCCATTGTTGCCTTTAAGGGGCTCTGTAGTTTCCAGAGGGGATTGAGGAGGTAAAAAAATGTCCTTTGATTCCCAATCAAACTGATTTAACGTAAAAACAAAAAAAAAATTGAATGTTGTTTTTGCTTATTAAAAAAAAAATGACTCGCACAGTTTTGCTGTGTATTGATGTGACAATTAGCATTGAGATATTGGAGAGTAATTGGCACAGATTAGTGGCCACTTTGCATGGCCTTGGCGATGTCATAATCTGACCCTTCATTTAGACCTGTGAGTCAGTCAGGCCATAATGGAGATGAAAAGCTGTAATGAAGTGAGAAGTGCTGAGTTCACACAGGCAGGGCTGGCCTGTCATCACAGAGACAAGTGCAGATACTCCCATGTGCGTGTGTGTTTGTGTGTGTATGAATGTGTGTATATGTGTGTGTATCTGTGTGAGTGAATGAGACAGAGGCAGGGATGTTTACTACCCCTATGCAAGGGGAGACCTAAGCACAATGTAATTGTCAGGAGTAGCACAATAACTTTTTAGGTGCTGCAGTTCACTACCTGACCCTCATCCTCTTTTCCAGGCGTATCCTCTGTTTTTAGTTGCAGTGAAATTCTCAACCTCCCATTGTTTTAGTCATAAACAATTCATAGATGGCTTGGTACATGGAAAACTATCTCATTATATACCAGTAAGCCAAAACATTAAAACCACTGACAGGTCAGTGAATAACATTGATGATCTCATTACAATGGCACCTGTCAAGGGGTGGGATATATTAGGCAGCAAGTGGACAGTCAGTTCTTGAAGTTGATGTGTTGGATGCAGGAAAAATGGGCATGCGTAAGGAAGGATCTGAGTGACTTTGACAAGGGCCAGATTGTGATGGCTAGATGACTGGGTCAGACCATCTCCAAAAACAGCAGGTCTTATAGGTATGCAGTGGTCAGTACTACCAAAAGGGGTCCAAGGAAGGACAAGCAATGAGCCGGTGACAGGGTCACGGGCGCCCGAGGGCTCACTGATGCACATAGGGAGCAAAGGCTAGCCCATCTGCTCCGATGCCACAGAAAAGCTACTGTAGCTCACATTGCTGAAAAAGTTAATGCTGGCTATGATAGACAGGTGTCAGAACAAAGTGTATCGCAGTTTGCTGCATATGCAGTTGTGCAGCTGCAGACCGGTCCGAGTGCCCATGCTGACCCCTGTCCACCGCCGAAAGCGCCTACAATGGGCACGTGAGCATCAGAATTGGACAATGGAGCAGTGGAAGAAGGTCATTTGGTCTGATGAGTCACATTTTCTTTTACATCATGTGGACGGCCGAGTGCATGTGCATTGTTTACCTGGGGAAGAGATGGCAACCGGATTCGCTATGGGAAGAAGGCAAGCCGGTGGAGGCAGTGTGATGCTCTAGGCAATGTTCTGCTTTGAAACCTTGGGTCTTAGCATTCATGTGGATGCTACTTTGACACATACCGCCTCCCTAAACATCGTTGCAGACCAGGTACAACCCTTCATGGTAATGGCATTCCCTGATGGCAGTGACCCCTTTTAGCAGGATAATGCAGCCTGCCACACTGCAAAACATTTTCAGGAATGGTTTGAGGAACATGACAACGAGTTCAAGGTGTTGCCTTGGCCTCCAAATTCTCCAGATGTCAATCCGATCGAGCATCTGTGGGGTGTGCTGGAAAAATAAGGCCGATCTATGGAGGCCCCACCTCACCACTTACAGGACTTAAAGGATCTGTTGCTAACGTCTTGGTGCCAGATACCGGAGTACACCTTCAGAGGTCTTGTGGAGTCAATGCCTCGATAGGTCATAGCTGTTTTGGCAGCACGAGGGGGGCCTACACAATATCAGTCAGGTGGTTTTAATGATTTGGCCGATGGGTATAAATAAAGCCTGAGATGCAACTTCCTTTTTTTTGTGTACCATTTGCGTATCACTGACTTTTCTCAGAAGATTTCATGGCCACCTAATATGTGTGGATAATGTTGCTTAGCCAATTGCACGCCTTTTCCCATATGTTTAGACGTTCTGAACAATGCCATCCCTGTGCTGAACTGTGAATACTGTATCAAACATAAGCTCACATGCTCACAAAGGCAAAAGTTTCCTCTGACTGAAGGCAGCTGCCACACTTTGACTCACCCTCGCATGTATTATAAAAATGTAGTATGGCCATCTTAGGATTTTGAACAATTCTTCAGCCACACCGGTCAAGTGAGTGCTGAAAAATGTCTGTCTCCAAGCTGTGCAGATTTATCCATTTTGTCGGTGTGAATCCAGACATCCACTCATAGCCTCACAGTGATCCCATGCTATCCATGATTGGCATAAGGTAGCTGCTCATGGGTGATGGGCCATGTGCCCTGACTTTAGCACTAATGAACCAACAAGCTGGCAGCTTGATGGACTGTAAGTGATGGCAGAGTCTGTTCAGAGTATGCCAGTCAATCACATGTATAATGAAGTTATACCTTCACTGACCTATCGGCTTCCTCCTCCCTTCCTTCTAACCTCGAGTCGATGCAAACTGCACATAGGTGTAATTCTGTTAGCAGTGAATAGCTGTCCCATGTCATGTAGGTTGCAACCTCAGCTCAGCCTTATCAGCTCTTTAATGTAGTTGTTTATATGGCTCTAAGAAACCTAGCTAATATAATAACCTAAAACTGAAGTCAACATAATGGTAAATAGCATTTATATATTTGTTGTTTGGTTCAATTATGTTTCAGTTCATTTTTTTTAGTTCATTCATAGGCTCCCATCCTCAGTTTGTGTTGTTTGTTCTAAATGCAAGCTTTAGGCAAAACCTTCCGTATGTGCTTTCTTTTATTTCTTTTGTTTGTTTGGTTTTTTTTTTTTTTTTTTTTTTTGAATGTTCCCCCCCTTTTTCTCCCCAATTGTACCCGGCCAATTACCCCACTCCTCCGAGCCGTCCTGATCACTGCTCCACTGCCTCTGCCGAGCCGGGGAGGGCTGCAGACTACCACATGCCTCCTCCGATACATGTGGAGTCGCCAGCTGCTTCTTTTCACCTGACAGTGAGGAGTTTCGCCGGGAGGGTGTAGCACGTGGGAGGATCACGCTATTCCCCCCAGTTCCCCCTCCCTCCCAACAGGCGCCCCGGCCGACCAGAGGAGGCGCTAGTGCAGCGACCAGGACACACACCCACATCCGGCTTCCCACCCGCAGACACAGCCAATTGTGTCTGTAGGGACGCCCGAACAAGCCGGAGGTAACACGGGGATTCGAAGCGGAGATCCCAATGTTGGTAGGCAACAGAACAGACCGCTACGCTACCCGGACAGCATTATTTATTTTCTTTTAATGGGAGGGAGAATTATTAAAATTTTGTGGCGATCCCTCCCCCTTGTTTAAAACTGAGTGCTTTTCACTCCATTACTCTGGTATACACAGCAAAACACTGACGTTGGAAAGTTGAAGTTCCATCACTCCAGCTCACCGTGGACGAGTCTTCGAGTTGGTCTTGGCTTGCCTTTAAGTGGCTCTTCTGTCTTTTTTCAACACGGTTTGATTTGCTGGTGTGTTTTTGTGTAGTTTTCCAGTTAGAATTATCCTTAATAATGAATATTCATCATACTGCAGTTTGATGGGATTCATTAGGTGCTATGCTCAGAGCACTAACTGCACTGGGATCATTATGGTTGTCACTGTTGTACTCTTCATCACCATCTTAACATCCATGTCTTGGTGTCTCTGGAAGCAGTAAACTAAATGCATAATGTACATAACTGTAGTAGTATTTCTGGTTTTTGTGCAGGCATTTGTGTAGCAGACAGCAACGTTGTATAGTGGGCTGAAGTTGCAAATTATATGTAGATTAAGTTAATTACCATAACAGTAGTCTGTATGTATGCAGCTGGACGCCTGAAACAAGTTGTGTTCTATCTCATCGCAGTCGTATTTAACCTTCTGACGTCTCAAGTTAAGGCAGGTTCAGTAGGTTCATTTTCAGGCAGTTTTTTTTTTAAACTCACTGAACCAAAAAAAAAAAACCTCCAGGAACCACGGCTCGCTTAACAAGATTTTGTTATTCACATATACAGTGATTCTTCAATGGATTACACATATAAATAAATGCAGCGTAACACATTCATTATCAAGCACAAGATATTTAACTTCTCACAATAATCGGATCATATGAAAGGCTAAAACCGCATGATAAACACTTCTTCCATTACTAGCAACAGTGGTTTCCTTTTAAGAGCAAACGGTACTTGGAGTACAACTCTCCAACCCTTACCAGACACCATCACCGGTGTAGGCTCTTGATGAGTTTCCTGCTACCACTAACGTTCTCATCGGATACCTCCTCCTCCTTCACTCTGGCGGTTGTAAAATCCTCAGCCAATCTGTGTGCCATGAAATTTCCCTTTTTATTGTTGTTAGTGGGTGGGTGGTTCGTGAAATAAAAGCAGTCCGCTAAAAAGTCAACATTTTCTTAACTTTATAAAAGTCTCCATTTTGGCAAGAAGCCACAAGTGTGAATGCGGTTTATTGGGGGGAATTGAGGGTAGGGATGGGAGAACTGTTGTTAAGATGAGGTCACACACGCCAACATACAGAAGAGCAGAAACGGTGGCTACCAGACCTTCGCCGAGCTTCACTCGGGGAGGAAGTCTCCTCTGCTGTCTGACGTTGATAATTAAGTCAATGACACGGCTCCATACAGTAACAGTGTGAACACCAGCGCCCAGCTGTTTATAGACACCCAGGGATCCAGGGCATTCTGGAGGATTAGACGTCCCTAGCTAGTCTGCCCGTGTGGCGATCAGGCCCCCCAGCAACAGCAAAGGCCGGCCTTCCTGTTGGCAATCCAGCTTTGTTGTCTGGCTAACTGGCTGACTGTCTAGCCGTCTTTATCGGTGTCATTGAGACGTGCTTTGTACTTCCAGTCTCTTTATTTTTCTCAATGTACAATGACCCTACCTTTATTGCCGTGTCAAGGAGAGGAAGGCAACCAATTATATCCAACCCAAAGGGACAAGCGCAGCCAATCAGGTGTGGAATCCCCATGGTAACTTGCTGTGGAAGGCCCACTGACAGCCAATGAGAATGGGCAGTGCTGCATGGCTATGATTGTTTAATGGCCTGTTTCTGTTGTCATTAATAAGGCGCGTAACCTCTGCTGCAGACACTGTTGTAATTTCAGTAGACGGCACAGCAGCACAGTGAGTAAAGACACCCCATATGGCATTTAAAAGATAGCAATGCGAAGGCAGCGGAGTCACTCATACATACCAAAGGACTTGTTTATCTGTATTTTGCTTTGCTTGCCCATGTCACACATTGAATCCATTTATTGTATCGGTTAAAAAAAGCATCTGTGTCCAAGTCAGATGTCAACAGAGATAGTAAAGACAAATTTTATTTGTTTAGCTATATTGCATTCCCAGAGGGCTTTACAATCATATGACATTTTCCAACAGATTAGATTCAAATAAATGTTGTGGACAACACCCCCTAGCCTTAGTCCCTTGATTCAGACGAGGGAAAAACTCCACAGAAAAAAAACTCATCGGGAAGAGAAAAAAAATGGGAGAAACCTCAAGAAGAGCATCAGAGGAGGGATCCTCTTCCAAGACAGATCGACGTGCAATGTGTGCCAAGTGAACAGAGTAGACGAGCAGTAGCAGATTTGCAGTAGCCACTCAATGAGGCGCTTATAGCTTGCACGACTTATAGCAAAACCCATAAATCGTGGTGCATGCTGTTTGTTTTCTCCTTATGAGTCTCCCTTATCTCTGAAATCAAACAATGGCAACTAGGTACAGCCATTTGAGCACAGACCCTACCATTAGCTGTAAGTAGGCCACTGCAGGCCAGCAGGGAGCCTGGCTCAAGTTAGCATGGCGGCTAGCTCTCCGTTCAGTTCTGCAGACTTCTGCTCAACTCCACTGCTCCACTCTGCTCTACATTGTGCTGTGCTGTACTGTTGTGCCTTATGTAATGGCTGAGCAGTGAACACTTTGTGCCATAGCTGTTTCCATGGTAAGGGTGGCTCAGAGCGTATCACAACACAGCATGCCCCAGCCTTGTGGGCTGTGCTGGGGAAAGTCTCGCTCTCTCGCTCTCTTGCTCTCGTTTTTGCTCTCTGTATGTCTGTGTTTCTGTTTCTCTGTGTTTGCACAACCCTTCTGCATTGTATATTAATCGGGGTGTTACTCTCTCTTTTAGAGATCCGTCTCTTACCTGTTACATAGAAATGAATCAGCAAGAATGCAAGGAGGAGGATTCTCAGTTAGCAGCTATCAGTCTTAAATTTATGATTTTTGTCCATAAATCACCACAGGACCAAAAGACACAACAGTACGCACAAAAGGGGCTTGCCCACCCCTAATAAAAGCCAGCTCTATTAACCACCATCTCATTTTGTTGATGGTGACGATTAATAAAGCATTGCCCTGTTCAATAATTGATCACTTTTCATTTAGTGCCATGGAGTTGAGCCTGTTCTGAATTTCACATAAGGATGAGAGATGGGATGTCGGTATGGAGAAAATTCAAGACTTGATGGACCTATACCATATTTCCAGGGGGTACTCAGTTTGTCAAGTCACGCTTGAGATGTTTTTTTTTATTTAAAACACGACACAGATTCATAAACCTAACAGTTTTAAGACAAACCCAAAGAAGCTGCTGTATTGTCTGTCAGCTTGGAACCAGTCACTGAATTTATATATACTTCCTCACAGAGGTTTCACTCAGCAACTAGAGCTCGATCTAAATTAAGCTGGCATCCCTGGGTTCAGAAATTTGATTTGATATCGAGGCGACTGTTCAAATCAAAATCACAAAGCCTCCTCCAAAGAAGTGAATAAACATGGACATTTGTTGTCTTCAAATCCACTCTTCTTCTCTTTTTTTTTTTCGTGAGGTGGCTCGGCTTGGTATTGTAATGTATGGGTTTTTCTCGGCGCGTAGTTGAGCAAACAGTCTGGGGCTGTGGGGGAAGCATGCTCTCATTTCAGCCTCCCTAGGGAGAGCTGGGCTATCAGAGAGAAATGATTGAATCTCTTTGCCTGTTCCATTTGCACTCATTTCTCCTGGAGTGGATCAACCTGTGCCCTCAGCACAGGTTCCTGTGTGTGAGTGTGCATGTATACATACAAGTTCATATACATAGGCATGTAGAATCCCCACCTTCACAGTTTTAAGTCATTCCATCAGAAGTTGTGTGTTTACGTATGTTGGAAGCTGTCTTATATTAAAAACTGACCGGCTGTGTGTGTTTGTATGCTCTTTTTACCAGACGCTGATATGCATTGAAGATGAGTGGAGTCGGTGAAAACCCATCTGACCCTGCAAGGGCAGAGTCAAGAAAACGCAAAGAATGTTCCACCGAGCTTTTAGGACCCAGGTAAGACTCTTGCAAGTTTAGCCTTTCTAACAAGGGCCCAGCATTCCCCAGTATGTCTCTTCTGACAAGTTGTTCTTGTGGAACCTTTCTACTTCCATTAAACTGCACACACTGGAGAGTGACAAAAAGGAGGAAGGGCGAAAGAGAGCGTTTCATGTGACAAAAGTCATGGATTCCGATTGAAACCCACTGTATCACAAGGCTGTAGCCTGCAGCTTCTTGCCTCATTCTAAAGCCTCTTGGGACCAAAGTTCCTCTTCATCCCCATTATATGTTGCTAAAACAAAGATAACCTTGGTGCTTATCAAAGATGTTTATAGTAGCATCCAGCACTTACTCCTTATATTCAAATGGCCTTGCATACAGTAGCAATCCAGCCGTTAACTATGAATAGTTAACTGTTTATGTAGCTTTTAACCCTAGAGCACGCAGGCTGCTGAAGCCTGTAAAAACGAATCTGCATAATTCATTCGAAGACAGGCACACAGCGCTGCATGTTGTCTTTATTTATGCAGCGCTTCATGTTTGCAAACAGTAGAAAAGAAATGAAGAATGACCCCAGAGATATATTTACAACAATATGGAGTACAGAATCTGACCCTAGCCCCATCCCCCTCCCTCATTCCAGTATATTTACATGCCAAGGTTTGTGGTTCAGGCTGTGCACTATGTCATTTGGCAGCGAAGAAAATGAGAGGGCTTTTTAGCAATGTCCATAGATGACTGATTGTACTGAAGCCTGGTTGTGTAAGTTGAACTTGTGTAGTATCCCACTCCAGGCTCCTATGGCCTACCCATATATTCTCTGGCTATGGGAAGACTCACAAACACAGGCCTGCTCTCCATCTTTGTCAGTTCAACAAACACACATTTACATACACGTTCACACACACACACACACACACACTTTTTGAAACACCTTAGCTAGTTATTTTTTCCTCTTAGGGAGTCCTCTATTGCCCGAATTTTCACCCTCATTTAATTTTATCCTCCCAGCTCCTTTTCTCACCCTGGGGTTGTTTTGTCTCTGCAGCCCCAAGCGGAGCAATGAGAAGCGCAACCGCGAACATGAGAACAAATACATTGAGGAGCTCGCCGAGCTGATCTTTGCCAACTTCAACGACATCGACAATTTCAATGTCAAGCCCGACAAATGTGCAATCCTGAAGGAAACTGTGAAGCAGATCAGACAGATAAAGGAGCAAGGTAAGAGGTGTTAGAGCCAGCCACCTTAAGAACCACATTTATATCATATGTATGTCTCTTCAAAAAGCATTCAGAGCCCCTGAAATTGCCTTTAAATGTTACGGTGAAAAGTGTCTTTATGCATGTTCAATAATTCAGGTAAGGAATTCGCAGTAAGTTGAATCAGTTCATCTGGACACAAGGTTTAGTGGGAGAAAAGTTTCATCACTCATCCAAGTGCATTCTTGTTGATGAGAGAGTGGAGGTGGTACGTATGAAATTACAGGAGGACCCCACCCTTAGCAATAGAACCACTGTTAATACTGACTAAGTGTTTCTGCTCCTTAAGCTGTGTCTTGTCTTCAGTCCACATACTTAACATACAGAGGGCAGTACTATAGGCAGAAAGAAGCATCGTTGTGCTATGGGTTCCCCAGTTTCACCTATAGTGGCTGACTTGTATATTGAGGAAGTGGAAAAGAGGGCTCCAATGTCCTATCCAGGGACACCACCAAGCCACTGGTTCAGATTTGTGGACGACACCTGAGTTAAAATTAAATTTCAGGGCATGCCACATTTCTCGAACCATATTAACTCGGTAGACAACCACATCAAGTTCACCAGGGAGGATGTGAACAGAGACAAGTTAGCCTCCTTGGACTGTGAAATTGCAGTTGGTGATGGGGGACATCTGATTGTTGATGTTTACCGTAAACCAACACATACTGATCAATACTTAAGGTTTTCCCCCCCTCATCCACTGGAGCACAAACTAGGAGTCATCAGGGCGCTGTACCACTGAGCTGACAATGTCCCCACTGACACAGCAGCCGGGGAAGGGGGGAAATCCCACATTAAACAGGCCCTGGTTAAATGTGGTTAACCTAACTGGGTGTTTGTCAAAGCCAGGAAGACCCCCAAACAGTGCACCAGCTGATCGAAGCGAGGAGAAGGACAACCGCTGTCTAAGCGTAAACCAGTGGTGATTCCGTATGTGGCGGGAGTGTCAGAACAGTTGAGACACGTATTTTCTAAACACTGCATCTCAGTTGCTTTCAAACCCCAAAACACACTGCACCAGAAATTGGTTCACCCCAAAGATTGGGTCCCCCGGCACAAACCGAGCAACATAGTGTATGCTGTTAAGTGCTGGGAGGATTGCCATAACTTGTACATCAGGGAAACCAAACAGATGCTGGCAAAGAGAATGGCACAACACAGCAGAGCTAACGTGTCAGGCCACGACTCCGCACATCCTTGATAAGGAGGAACGCTGGTTTGAACGGGGAGTCAAAGAGGCCGTCTGTGTGAAGAGGGAATGCCCATCCCTGAACCGAGGGGAGGAGGGGGCCTAAGAGTACATCTGTCACCATCTTACAATGCTGTGATTGCAACGAATCTCCAATCTTCTGTGAATAGTACACGTGGCCATTCTAACTGTAGTTAATGGTCACGCCAATTTGCATATGAAACCAATCGTTAGTTTTAGTCGTCATGCAACTGTGTTGTTTATAAGGTTTGGTTCTCAGTCAGCTGAGACTGCAAGAGGTCACTTGGATGAGTGATGAAACGTTTCTCCCACTAAACACTGTCTCCAGATGAACTGATTCAACTTTCTGTGATTTACGGTGAACAGAGTCCGTAGTTGACACTCTGCTGGCTGCTTTATATAAAACCCTCAGCGCTCGACACCTGTCCACTTAGAAAACCTGTGCAATCAACCTAAAAGGCTTTAATGTGTCGCATGGTGGAAAGCCTAGTTATTTGTCAAGTCAGCTGCAGTGAACACAGAGGTGAATCGAATGCTGTTCTGTTGTGGTTAAGAGGTAGGGAGGCTGCGAATAGGTTAACCAGTTTTAGATAGGCGGGATAACAGTATTGTTTGGAGTCAGTTGGCTTTTCAGTAGCTTGTTATTAAGGTTTTGTATTTCAATAGACAATGAATATTGTTGGATAAACAAGATTCTGGTGCAGACTCTCATACAGTATAATGTCATAATAACATGATTAGGATGCAATTATGATTGGTAGTAAATTTGGTTGTTTAAATGTAGGGGTAAATATGGGCTTGGTATGGTTTCTTCTCACTGAAGTTGTCATCGCAGCAGTTGAGTGAATCTGGTAGACAGAGAGTGGAGAGTTCTAGGTATATGTGAGTCAGACTGGCTGATGATGTTGCTGTGTTTTATGTGACTCACAGCGCCAAGTATTATGTAATGGTGAGCAATGTGATGCAAAATCGCACACAAACACTCTGGCCTACCGTCTGTCGGTCCCTTCCCCCTCTGCACTTTCCTACAACCCCCCCCCCCCGCCGTCCTTTTCCTTGTTCTCTCCATTTCATGCTAGGCTGGAGTGACATCCCAATCCTTTCGCTGAAGGCAGTAATTGTATTTGTACATCGACCACCAAGAGAAGGGCGGAATATTTGCCTTGTTTTCGTACTTTGTTTCTCAGCCCTGATAGCTGTCTGGAGACACCCTATTACAGTGTCTTTCAAGGCATCGCTGCGGCTCGTTCTGTATGGTCCAGGAACGGACCACCGCCAGCCCTTGTCCTATTACTCTTTCTCTAATTGGGAAATCCCTAAACCTTAATTAAATCTTTGTCTGGAGAAAATGGTGTTTCTTTTATTACTACCTTTTGTCCTTGTTATGTCAATTGATCTTACCCTTTTAAGAGTTTGTGTGTCACGCAAAAAACGTTCGTTTCTTATGGGTCTATTAGACCAGTGAGATGTGTTTTCCCTCTTGGAGTGACTCAAAGCATTCACAGCTTGTGGTGACATTACCGAATGTATTTTCTTAAATTGTACAAATGTGACTTAAAGCTGGGGTTGGTAGTTTTTTTTTTTTTATGGTGTCATTGAGCAGAAATTCTATAATAACCTTTCTGCAAATTGTAAATGAACTGGTCTGAGAGAAAACTAGACTTCTGCACCTCCTTTTGGCTCTGTATTCAGGCTTTAAAAAAGTCTAGCCCTGGACGGAAGACTTAACCAATCACGGGTCCTTTTAGAGAGAGGGCGTTGCTGTTGGCTGTTCTACAAATGCAGATGCACAATTCGTGTCCGCCCTTGCCCCACCGGTCGCTTGTGGTTGTAACCCTAACCCTAAAATCAACAAGACCAACTCGAAATGGCTTCTTCATACGAACAATATTAGTGTAACTAAGAGATTCACTGGGGAAAAAAAGGATTTTTTTACATGGATAGATTATCAACTACGATACAAGTTTCACGAGTCTCGCTTTGACATTTCCTGGTTGTACCCAAGCGTAAGGTGCTGAAGAGCGATGCGGCGGTCATTTGGTGGGTGGGACTTAGTGGAGTGATATGAGGCAGCAGAGAGAGAGAGAGGCGGAAGGATTTGCATTGGAATGTTCAATGTTACCTACTGCAGCTTTAATAAGCCATACTGATTGGTGTCACAGCCTTGGGACGAAGTGCAACACTGTGATGATGGCCTTTGAAAAAGGGGACCTCCTAGGGGGAGGGGTTAATTTAGCCTTGTATGTCCTTCTCATGCTGTCTGTATACATTTGTCTAATTGAAATCAGAATGGAGTTTTGTACCAAGGAAAAATAACAATCCCCCACTAAGTTGAGGGTATGTTTTTAGCATATACTTTAATGATGAGCAATTGATTTCTCTGAAAGAGTCTTGGAATTATGGCATTTTATAGCCTCCTTTCTACTCCTAACTGCTTTCCAGTGCTACCTTAGTACAGCCAAGCCCCTAATTGGCAAGAGACTTGATTAATCTGAACTGCAATTAGTTCAGAGAAGAGCTGGCTGGTAGTATACATCATCTCTGTGAAATGACTGGAAACTAAAATAACATCTAAAAATGTACACTTAAAATGCAGTAATTATAAAGAAAAAGAGAAAATTGGGTGAATGCCCTGACAGAAGTTAAATTTATTAAGCAAGTTCTAAATCACAAATTGCCAATTTAAGATGCAAGTTAGCCCAGATATTTAGAAAATGCCTGTAACCAATTTCTGCCCTCCTTTCATGGCACAGTACTGCAGCCCAGCGTTGGGGTCGGGCAGGAGGTGGTGAGAGCCAGTGAGGGCCACATGGCATTGAGTGATGGGTCCCTACTCAGGGCAGCTGTGCTAGTGTACTGACACCCACTGGGCTTGTAGTGGGCCTGCTGATGCACACATCATTAATGCTGAAAGAGATTGATATTTGTGTGCATGTCAGTTAGCACACGTGCCCACACAGCAGGGGAAATCTGCATTGGCCTCCAGTCTGTTTGGGGGGAAAAAAATGACAAAGGGGGTAGATTGGTTTGTTTTTCGCTTTGAAAATGTCTCACCATATGGTGGGCCTTCACCTTGGCGTCGTGCAACTATCAAATCTGTTCACTTGCAAGTTCCTCCCAACAGTCCCCACACATTCCTCCTCTCATCATCATCTCTAAAAGTAGGGCAGCCTGCGCTCTGAACATAAGGCTTCTCTGCACGGCTATTAACCCAATCACTCACATGGAGAAATGCAGAGCACCCTACTGCAGGTACACAATAGGCTGGAGCCTGCAGTAGGCAAATAAACACATATGTTCACCAAGACAGAAACGAATAACCTAGCCTTAATTTAAGATGGGTCGTTCAACATCTCCAACAGCAGACACTGAGGGGAAAAAAAAAAGGTTGCTCGACATTTCCTCAACGTCCAGTAAGTACATCCAGACTTGCATCCCAGACATCGTCATAAATTGTAGTGCAGTTTGACCGGGCATCCAATTTGGATTGCTGCAGTCATTGCCGAATTAAATCGTCTCTTGGTGCCATTTGTATGACAGAGTTGTTCTTCAAAGCATTTGCTTAATGTCGCTGGTCAGTTTTTGTTGAGTGACCAAGCGGATATTTGACCTATTAAGTGTAAGAAGGAAAATTAGTTGAGATTGAGGACATTTCTAGGCAATGGGTTTTAATTCAGTAATGGAATTTGGGGCAGATTTTACCCCATGTATGAACTTGTCTGTAAGGTCCAAAGACCGAGTCTCCTCACATGCTCAGTATCTACTCTGAACAGAGGCGTTTTGGGACTGTACAGCTAGCACTATTTCTCCCTCATGGCAGTGCAGAAACAATTAGAGTTCAGCGTTTTCTTTGAAATTCAAAGATCACGACAAAGGATTTTTTTCACTAGTCAGTTTTAGGCTCACCAGTAAAGTTATGATTGAACTTTTGGGCTGACCAGGACTTTGGCTCTTGGTCAGAAAATATCCAACAAGCCTATTTGGAGCAGGATCTGTTTACATGGTGCAGAAGGCTGATGTTCTCCGTCTTTCCATAATAGCCTTTTTTTGCCGGCTGACAATGCCATCCATTCCATGGCCACCACCAGCGTAGCAGCTGCATGCTCCGACACACTCACTCATTTACTGTGACCTTTCACCCCATTTGTTATTAAGTGCCTTGGTTTACACCATGGCAACATGTCTGCTATAGGACAGAGTGTGACTGAACAGGTGAAACTTTGTTAAAAGGTGTTTTTCCAAAACGGCCTATTTAAAACACAAAAGAACGTTTTGAAAAGGGATGAGAAACTGTTTAATGCAAAACTGCTGGTTTTTTTTGTTTGGTTTTGTTTTTCTCTGAAATCCATGTCATCTTGTCTCGGTTCACTTTGATGAGTAAGTGAGCTTTTAAATCGATTCTTGATGGAATAGTCTACAAAATTCCATTGAGCTGCAATGATCGAGGTGCCAGTCAATTTGAATAAGCTGCTATAACAGGATGAACACTGGCCTAAATTTGTGTAAACTCAGAATGAATGAACACCCCTGTAAAAAGTGGTATTTATCAATGTTAACTAGTAATTATGAGGTAATGCCTATATCAGGTCTGAACCTGTCAATTTCCTTCTTTTCTGCACCGTTCTTGACCTTCTCCTCCACAGAGAAAGCAGCAGCAGCCAATGAGGAGGAGGTGCAGAAGGCTGACGTCTCATCGACAGGCCAAAGTGTGATTGACAAAGATGCCTTGGGACCAATGATGCTGGAGGTGAGTTGTGTGCCTCTTAATTGGAGTTGATGCCTTGGAAATGGAAAAAGTTACAACGCATCATTCGATGAACGCACACTTTCAAATAGGATAGGTTTCCCCTCTTAAGTCATGATTGGAAGCTATAAAAGAAGTGCCGTCCGTAGAAAGCCATCACAAGTGGGCCAGTAGCATCTGTGTCTGAGTGTGTAGCTTTGCAGAATAAAGGCTGCCAGCGTCTTGTATTTGTCCCAGAGTGGCTGTAAATCACAGAGTAGAGCATTGGCCTAGTTGTCCCACAGAGGGCCACTGAAGTACTTGCGTCTAATGGGAAAGAAAGCAGCAGCCTGGCAGATGAATCAGTCCATTGAGCCTCCTCCCTTCAGCTCCCTCCCTCTTTTTCTTGTTTGCTTCCTCTCTTGTTCGCTCTCTCGCTCTCACTCTGTCTCACTGTGTCTCTCTTTCCCTCTCTTCCCTCCCTTTGCTCCTAGTTTGTTCTGTCATGAAATATTTATAGCTCTCCAGGTCCGGCATCACTGAATCGACATGCTAACTCATGGCTAAATATAGCCTGGTGCAGCCTGTATGCTTTCCCATCTGTCAGCAGCACCAAAACACAGGGACTGGCCGTTCACACCAGCCACATTCCCGTCCCCAAGCCTGAGCTCATTAAGGCATGCTCTGAAGACAATTGCTGTCGGCAGGAAATGCACCCACGCGGCCCCTGACCCTTTTCCAAGGCCTTCCGCTGCCTACTATTGAGCCAGCATGGAGAGACAGAGAGGGCCTTGAGAAAACATTAGTGTGCCATTGATGTAACCCCCTGGGAACTGGCCTTGTTCTGTCACATGACTCCCTAGGTATACAGTTTGCATGCCTGGCATACTGCTGCGTTTGACTGCTATTGTATGGATTGGTGAGATCATGTAGCCACAAGAGACTTTGTTGTAAATGTTCCTTGGAATACTGTTTGGTGGTGGTTATGCTGAAGGTCCAGTATGTTTAGCAAGCATGATATGAAGAGTTGCCACTCCGCAAGAACCAATGCCATAAGCTGGTTCTTTTTAGCATATTGTATGCTACAAAGAACCAGCTTATGGTTCAGGGTTAATATCTCCTTCACTATCCTTGGAAGGGAGCTGATTCAATAGCTGGCGCAGGACTTTGTGACAGCAGCCATAAGACATAGTAAGCATTGGACTTAGTCTAAGGGTGTTGAGTGAGTAAACTAACATGCTATCACCTAGAGGGCTTGAGACCTGTGGCTCTAAACTTTGCGCACTTAATAACTTCTTATATTGCAGACTGAAGATGTCACTTAGTTGAGTGATGAAGCGCATCTGTCAGTAAACTGTATCCAGATGAACTGATTCAACCTTCTTTGAGATTCTTATACTGCAGTGGCCAGTTTTGCAAGTTAATGTCAACTGAGAGGTGGGTTAGCAACAAAATTGTTGTAGGAGAAAGAAGGCGAGCACCATTAGAGAGATAAAGTAAGAGAGGAGACCTGAGAGTAAGTTCGCACATGTGCAACCGATTTAGCCGTGTCTGCAGTGTATATTTAATCAGGGCATTGTAAATCAAAGTATTGGCTAACTTTATTATGTAAGATTGTCTGGATGAAAGCAAGACTTGGCAAATGAGACTGTTTGCTCCATTTGTGTTTGCCCTACTTGTCCAGTACATGGCCTTTCTTCACAGAGAATGGACTTACACAACCATGCAACACTCTGGAGAAGAGAACTGCATTACGATTGGAATCCCGCGGGACCCAATGCAAATCTCGCTGGAGTGGGCGGTTTTAACTTTGCTGCGGGTGGTCAAAAAAATTAACTGCGGGTACCAGAATTTAGCTAGGTCATTCATTCATTCATTCATTCATCATCAGCCCCTTCTCCAGGGTCGGGGTCGCAGTGGCAGCAGGCTAAGTAGGGCACTCCAGACGTCCCTCTCCCCAGCAACACCCTCCAGCTCCTCCTGGGGGATCCCAAGGCTTTCCCAGGCCTGATTGGACATGTAGTCCAGCGAGCTCTGGGTCTACCCCGGGGTCTCCTCCCAGTTGGCCATGCCCGGTAAATCTCCAAAGGAAGGTACGCAGGAGGCATCCTGATCAGATGCCCGAACCACTTCAACTGGCTCCTTTCAAGGTGAAGGAGCAGTGGCTCTACTCCAAGCTCCCTCCGCTGTCCGAGCTCCTCACCCTATCTCTAAGGCTGAGCTCAGACACCCTATGGAGGAAACTCATTTCAGCCGCTTGTATCCGCGATCTCACCCTTTGGGTCACTACTCAAAGCTCATGACCATAGGTGACGTTTGGAACCAAGACTGACTGGTAAACTGAGAGCTTTGCCTTCCGGCTCAGCTGCCTCTTCACCACAACGGTCCGGTACAACATCCGCATTACTGCTGATGCTGCACCAATCCGCCTGTCAATCTCCTGCTCCATCCTACCCTCACTCGTGAACAAGACCCCAAGATACTTGAACTCCTTCACTTGAGACAACAACTCATCCCCAACCCGAAGGGAGCAAACCACCATTTTCCGGTAGAGAACCATGGCCTCAGACTTGGAGGTGCTGACTCTCATCCCGGCCATTTCACACTCAGCTGCAAACCAGCCCAGTGTGCGCTGGAGGTCGCGTTCTGATGAAGCCAACAAAACCACATCGTCTGCGAAGAGCAGAGATGCAATTCTGAGGTTCCCAAAATGGACACAGTCCTCACCTTGGCTGCGCCTTGAGATCCTGTCCATGAATATCACGAACAGAATCGGAGACAAGAGACAACCTTGGCGGAGTCCAACACCCACCGAAAACGTCTTTGACTTTGTGCCAAGAATGCGGACACAGCTCTTACTTTGGATATATAAGGACTGAATGGCTTGTAGCAACTGCCTGGTACCTCATACACCCGCAGTATCCCCACAGAGTGCCCCGGGGTACACGGTTGTAAGCCTTCTCCAAGTCCACAAAACACATGTAGACTGGCTGGTCAAACTCCCATGCTCCCCTCAGCACTTGCGCAAAGGTAAAGAGTTGGTCCGCTGTTCCACGGCCAGGACGGAATCCGCATTGTTCCTCCTGGATCCGAGGTTCGACAACTGGTCGGAGCCTCCTTTCCAGCACCATAGAGTAGACTTGACCAGGGAGGCTGAGCAATGTGATGCCCCAATAATTGGAGCACACCCTCCAGTCCCCCTTTTTAATATAGCTAGGTCATTACAATACAAAAGCAAAGCACATAATTTCACTACGTTATTACTGACAGGTATGCATTTCTTTATTACTACACAGTAAAATAACATGGTTTCCCTGCAGGATGGGGGAAGACACAAAATCAATAGAGCTCTATTGTGCGGGCAGGAAAGGTCAGAATGTTTGCAGGTGTGGACAGACACATTGCAGGAGCAGGAGGTATGGTCAGAAATCCAGCAGGAGCAGGATTAAGAAAACAGTGTTGCGCAGAGCTCTTACTCTGGAGCATCCCCACACTGCACAGTGAGAGATAAGATTTACCTTAGGCAAAATTGTTGATGAAACTTTCAATTCTGTACATGCCTCGGTTTTTAGATCATGGTTAGGGACCTTAACCACGATCGAAAACCTTTCTAGGTTCATTAAAAGAAAAAAAGGCTGTTTTTCCACGGTGTTATTTCATTTGACTGTTTCATAAAGATTTTCAACTGTCATCACAAATGAATAGAAAGGATATGACTGGAAAGAGTCGTGGACTTGCCTTTTTCATTATAAGGTTGTGATAAGCTTTCAAAAATGTTAAAGCAACTTGGCGAGACTCCCCTATTACCCTTAAACAATGTCTACACAAAACACAGTCTTTTAAAATACTGGCATATTATTAATTCAGTTCTATCTGTTTCTCTGTTTTATTTCTGGTAAAGGTTAATGAAGTCATTAAGTTTACTTTTCAGACTGGCATGGCGTTGCCTACAGCGAGCGCAATTTATTACAAAGACACTTTGTTTACATGAGTTGGCAAGTAGGAGCACTCATGTGAAGTTCTGCAACAACGTGAAAAAAAGACGTAAAAATCCAACAGACTTGGAAAATAATGAGACATATTTGTACGGGGATTGGAGGAGACGTACTTCGTACTTTTTTGAGGATTGGCACTGTCGCGACTCCCAAATACTATTACCATCAGCACCCTTTGAATGCTTCCATTTAAACCTGTGCAATACATTTCATCGCAAATTTAATGCTGCCCTTAGAAGTTCTTTTTTTTTTTGCTATTTCTTCCTTAACTTTATGACCCAAACAGTTTGTAATTGTTTGTTTTTGTGAATTTACTGCACGCTACACAAATTGATGGTAAACACAGATCACTTTATTTCTGGACAGCGACGTGTAATTAGAGACCATTCCCTAATCATTTTTGAGATTTGTGCAGAAGGTTTCAGATGTTAGCCTGTTTCCCACAGACGGTCTAAAACAAAACCTGAAATCGTCTTAAGGACATAACCTAGTTCAAATTGCACAAGTTTAATCACAAATGACCATTAAATGTGTACCTTGTTCTGTGAGGCCTGTACCGAAGTGTTATGGGATAAATGGAAGTAATACATGAACCGTTGTGCTCCTACTTAAGTTTTCTTTTCAGCATTTGTTTTGGTCAGAAAAGGGGCAGAAAAAAAATTCATCCAAAATGTACCATTGCCAACCAGGGTATGTTTTGAGCTTACCCCATCTTAAAATGTAGGGCTTTGCTTGATGCCAACTAGATATTGATTTTTATATGTAAATTCAGTCAAGCTCCCTGGGCACCTACAGGTGAGTCTGACTCACCGGATGTACACTGTTGGTATAAGCCTGCCATTGGCCGACTATTTCAGTCGGAATTCTCCTCCCCTTCCGCCATCTGCGTGTTACCATTTTCAAAGTCCCCGTCGCTACGTGAAACAACGACCTCCGAGCTAGCAACCTGCACGCCGAAAATGAGGAGTTCCCCCGACACTATTCTGTAAGTGCACCGTCGCTGCATCCTGGGTTTAGCGGCCACCTGAGATGATTGTGATTGGTTTGAAGAAATAGAGTACATCTGTTTCCATCTTACAATGCTGTGATTGCAAACATTCCCAAATCCTCTGTGAATAGTACACATGGCCATTGTAGCTCTAGTTAATGGTCACACCCATATTTGCATATGAAACTGATCCTTGGTTTCGGTCGTTATGCCACTGTATCGTTTATAGGGGTGGGGATACCTGCAGTCAGTTTAGGTCCCAGACACACCAAACCAACTAGCAGCAACGAAGGCCAACTGTTGCGTCGCCTCACGTCACCTGCCGTCGGGGCCAAAAAGTGGCACTTGAACACACTACAAAGACTACTGCCGATGGCCCTGATTCGCTCGCTTAGCACTGATTCGCGAAGCTGAACAGCCGATCAGAGTGCTGTCTCTCGCCGACGGGCTCCGCCGATTCAACATGCCGAATCAGTCAAAAAGCTGCCAACGGGTCCGACTACTGCCGATGGTGCGGGACACACCGCAAAAACTAGGGTCACAGACGCTCACTAACAGCCTGAGATTGGCCGTCGGCCTGGGGTGTCAGGGCCTTTAGACCGAACAGGTCACTTAGATGAGTGATGAAACGTTTCTGTCAGTCAGCGTTGTGTCCAGATGAACTGGTTCAACTTTCTTTGAAATAAAAATGCAATTTAACATTTTATAATCCCCATGGAGGAATATAATATATGTCAAAAATGTGTAGATATATGTAGATATATATATATATATATATATATATATATATATATATATATATATATATATATATGCACGCACACACACATGCTGATGAGCCAAAACATAATGACCACTCACAGATGAACATGATAACGTTCATCTCCAAACAAGGGCACATGTCATGGTCTGGGTAGAGATAGATGGCAAGCAAACAAGCAGTTCTTGCAGTCAACATGTTGGATGCAGGAGAAATGTGCAGGAGTAAAAGACCTGAGCAACTTTGACAAGGGCCAATTTGTTATGGCCAGACAACTGGGTCAGAGTATCTCTGAAACGGCAAGGCTTGTGGGATGCTCCCGGTCAGCAGTGGTGAGTACCTACCGACAGTGGTTCAAGGATGGACAAACCTCAAATCTGTGACAGAGTGTTGGTTGCCCAAGGCTCATCAATGGGCAAGGGCAACGAAGGCTATCCTGTCTGGTCCGAACCGACTGGAGGTCTACTCTGGCACAAGTCACAGTAAATTTTAATGATGGTTGCAGGAGGAATGTGTCACAACACATAGTGCATTGCACCCTGCTGCATATGGGGCTGCGTAACCACAGATCGGTATGCCCATAATGATCCCTGTCCACCATCGGAAGTGCCCACAGTAGGCACGCAAGTGTCCATTGTAGGCACTTCCTCGAGTAGTTTTATTGACAGCTGATGATTGCTTATAGCATGAAACAGGCTTGTACTGTCTCATAGAGAATTTACTTGACTAACTGGAGTATATATATAGATATAGATAGATAGATAGATATTAATTAGCCCATACTAAATTGTCACTAGGTGTGTGTGTGTGTGTGTGGGGAGGGAGCTCTGTGATGGCCTGGCAGCCTGTCCAGGTTGTCTCCCTGCCTGCCACCACCCAATGACTGCAGAGATAGGCTCCAGCATCCCCACGACGCTGAGAGCAGGATAAGCAGTTTGGATAATGGATGGATGGATGGATGGATATATATATATATATATATATATATATATATATATATATATATGAAAAAACATGCAGTTGATTACTCCTGCAAAAAAGAGACACATTTTCTTGACACCAGCTCTCAGCTTTACAGCCACCAGAGTTCCTTCCCTAAGGGCTCTGGGGGTTTTGTTGGCCTAATTGACACCATCTTGTGTGTAATGGCTGAACCTGAGGCCGTATTCTTTCAATTAGGCGCTGCTCCTCCTCTGTCTCCTCCTCCTCTTCCTCTTCCTTCTGCTAACACACTCTTATCACTCTTCCCATCAGCTGTGCTGCTGCCTGAACAGCATCTGCAGGGGTGATGGATATGCCGCGCTGACACTAAGTAATCATCTCATTTTAGACTTAGACCTAATGTGGATCAGTCAATTGTATTTGCACATACAAGCAGTTTCCTTTGGTACATAATAAGATATCAGTAGAAGCTAAAGATAAAAATATATAGAGAATCAACACACACTGCATGAGCACTTAGATAAGACCAGTAGAGAAATGTCATTATTAATATACAGGCGTGTTGGGTAAGCTGCTTTAATACAGCTGTCAGCGGAGACAGGACCACTATTTGGCTGCAGTCTGGTCCTCTTCTTTCTGGTTGGGTTTGAGCCCAGGCTTCTCTTATGTTCGCTTTATGGGATGAATTAGGAACAGAAGCCCAAATCAGCACAGCATCCCTTTATAAAGATCATCGTGACCTAATAACCAGAAAACTGGGGACGTTTAAACAGATTCCCGTTGTTCTACTTGGCAGCTTCACTTTGGACCACAGATAACCAAAGACAATCAGTTAGTTTTATTAAAGTGCAGAGGCCCAGTATAGAGGAACGCGTCTCACCTTTGGAAGCCTGCATAAGAAAAAAGAGTCATACCCAAGACCTCACTGCACAATGGTCAATTCATACATAATTTCACTCTCTTAGTCTCCCTCTATTCTGTAAATGGGCTCAGCTGTTAGAGAAGCTGATTCAAAACTAATGCATACTTTTAACAAGGGAACTCTCACCACCTCCAAACCCCGCCTCTCTTCCAGGCCCTGGATGGCTTCTTCTTTGTGGTGAACATGGAGGGCAACATCGTGTTTGTGTCAGAGAATGTGACACAGTACCTGCGCTACAACCAGGAGGAGCTGATGAACACCAGCGTGTACAGCGTGCTGCACGTCGGGGATCACGCCGAGTTCATCAAGAACCTGCTGCCCAAATCTCTAGGTCAGCCTCTCGCTCATGTTATCAACTGAGTATTCTCTCCCTCTCCTTCCCTCGCTCTTGCGTGCACCCTCCTCCTCTCTCTCTCTCTCTCTCTCTCTCTCTCTCTCTCTCTCTCTCTCTCTCTCTCTCTCTCTCTCTCTCTCTGCATTGATTTCTCTTTAGTCTGCATATCTGCGCTCTCTACTGTGCTGCTCAACCTCTGCCAATTGCCACAGCATTCTCATTCAGAGCTCTGTCTTTCCGCCTTGTCTCTATCTCCCGCTTGATTTTTACGCTTTACTCCTTGTCTTGCTCCCATTGCCCTCTCCTCTCCTCCCCCCTTGTCAAACATTTGTCATTGTTGTTTGACGATGTGGTAGTTTGAGGTGGGGCACTAAAATGCCTTCAGCTGAACAGCTCCAGACAGTACGTGGGACATCTGGCCAGTAGCAGATGTTGCATAAGCCTTATATACACAGTTGGTTCTGTGCGTCGATCCTATAGGCCTTACATTTCCTCTGTTGCTGATGCTCAGCTTCAGCCCAGACTTCAACTCTCACTCCTCTGTGCTCCCACCCTCCCTTTCCGGCTAATTAGCTTCCCTTTTCGGCTTCTCTCCCCTGTCAGCAGCATCGCTCGTGAACACGCTCATTGCATGCCCTTCTCTCTCTCTCTCTCTCTCTCTCTCTCTCTCTCTCTCTCTCTCTCTCTCTCTATTTCTCATTTTCACAGATGCTCACTCACCAAGTTCCCATTTTCATGTTCTCTTTCTTCTGTCCTCCAGTCCCCACTCCCTTTTTATCAATTGTCTATTTTTGCCCGTATTGCTCATCTCATAAAAGCAGGCTACTTTTCCCATTATCAAATTCATTTCTCTCTTTCTCTCTCTCTTTCTCTCTCTCCCTCGTTCTCTCTCTCATCTCTGTCTTAACCCCTCTCTCTTATTCCTCACACCCATGGTGACTCTCGGCCTCTCAATATCTCTCCTCCCCATGAGAGGTGGCGGTAATGTATGTCAGCTCCCCCCATCAGGAACTCTCTCCTGATCTCTCACTCTTTCCTACTCTGCTTTTCTCCTTCCTGTGCTCCAGATTTGGGGTCTGAGCTCCCAACCATCAGGGTGAGAGAGGAGCACAGCATGGAGCAACCTGGATATGATCAGTGGGCTTCGTCCCAGATACTGGGAGATTATCAATGCACCGAATTGAGATCACACACCAGATGGAGTGTGATGGGAGTTCAATATTGGGAAAGGAGCTGTGCGCGTCTGTCTGTGAATGTGTGTGCGTCTTTGTCTTAGTTTTTAGGTGTTTGCGTGTGTGTCTGTTTACACATGTATGGGTAAATGTGTATTTGCTAGCACCTGTGTGTGTGTGTGTGTGTGTGTGTGTGTGTGTGTGTGTGTGTGTGTGTGTGTGTGTGTGTGTGTGTGTGTTTGTGTGCACACATGTTTGTGTGTGCTGTGAGAGGAGGGGAGAGACTGGCAAGGGCGTTACAGAGGACGTACATATGGATACTTGGCTGTGATGTATGGCTGTGGATAGATGGCATAAGGCTCAGGGTTCCAACTGCTCATCGAGACTGATCTCTGCCCTGCGACTCCTCTCCGTCGCCACTTTTCTCAACCCTCTGTCTCACAATCTCATTATGTCTCTCACACAGTGTGTTGGCCTCTATTGTCTCTGTCATCCTAACTTCTGGTTTTTTGTTGTCCCCCCCCCCCTTCATCTTTAAGAGGAGATGTATTTACAGTTGACAGGATCGACTGTTGGAGGATCGACTGAGAACTCATGGTAAATCCTCCCTTTCCCTTCTCGCTTCTCCCACAGTAAACGGCGTTCCCTGGTCCAGTGACGGGCCAAGGAGGAACAGCCACACGTTCAACTGCCGAATGCTGGTCAACCCTCACAGCGAGAACCAGGAGGAGACCCAGGAGCACGAGCCCCAGCCGCAGAAATACGAGACCATGCAGTGCTTCGCCGTATCCGAGCCCAAGTCCATCAAGGAGGAGGGAGACGGTATGGAAGGAGGGAGTGGGGAGGGAGGGAGGGAGATGGGCTGCAGGGCTCGAGGATTAAGTTCTGATTGAGCACAGTGCAGTATGTTGCTGCTTTACCCACTTCTATGTAAACGTAAGTGACACAAGGCAGATGAGAGAGGAGGGGAACCTTCAGTGTGAGGAATGTAACTGCAAACAAGTTGCACAAGATTCAGCCGCCTACCATTTGAGAGCTCCTGCAGTCACTTGTCTGACACTGCCTCCATTTCTTATACATAGCTCAGGGTTTCTGCCTGAGCTCTGGGCAGCTTTCATTAGAGCCCATCCATAATTCATGGACATTCCTCACAAACGTGGGTCCACTGACTCCTAGTAAGGGATCTGACTCTGGTTTAGTCATTAGTATTTCATCAGAGGCATTCTTTACATGTTTTCAGATTTTTTTTTAAATATGACCCTTCTTTGTAAGGGGGGGGGGCAAGAGAGGGGAGAGAACTCACCAGTGTAAATATCTGCTAGTTCTTCAGTAAGGAAAAGCCTTTATTTTTCTCCGATTCGTTGCTTATTTTAAGTCACTGGGAGGTCACCTGGCTTTTCCGAGGGTTTCAATGGTTTTAGACTCGAACTGCAGATCCACCATTTCGTTTGCTTCTCAATAACAGCAGAGCGCTGACCTTTTGTATTTGATAGTGAAGATAAGGGTTAGCTGCATCTTTTTAGAGCACTGATAAATATTGCTTCCTAAACCCTAATTATGTTTTATAGTTCATCTAATTTATCCTAGTTGCTGATGAGGGATTGATTTAATACTGCCAAAATGTAACTCAGAAATGTTTAGTGAAAACAGCAAGGGTTCACTCCAAACTTCATCTCATTTTGTTGTTTTCTTTCTCTCGGCCTCTTTTTGTGAGCCAGTTGTTCTGCCAGCCATACCTTAGCAAAGAGACCACCTAGGTCCCTGGACAGGGAAATATGTGTGTATGTGTTTGTGTCAAGGAAGGATCAGTTGCTACATTTACAGGAATGTGTCCACCCAGGGAAAGCGAGAGGTACGAAGGAAAGGAAGGATGGACAGAGAGAGGGGGGGTGGGGTGGAGAGTAAGTCCAAAAAGACTTGCAGATCTAAGGACCGGACCACCCAAGAGGCCCTGTTTACAAGTCAAGAAGAGTAGTGTGCGTATGTGTGTGGCAGCCTTGGCATGCATCCCTCTGCATCCATGTGTGTGTGGAATTGTGGGTATTACTGGCACAAGAAAGTTAGATGGCAGACTTTTTCGGGTCACCCCAGTCCAGTGTGTGCGAGTGAGAGAGAGAGCGAGAGAGAGAGAGAGAGAGAGAGATAGAGCGAGCAAGTGAGGGAGAGAGAGGCCTGTCATGATTGAGGAATAGTACCCTTTAACATTGGACCAGGGGAGGTGCCATCAGTGTGATATGGCTCTGTAGGGGCGACCAGCCACTCACACACACACACACCTCAAAGGTCACACTCCATCATGTCCCTTGCCAGCAATTGCTGCTCCTCCTCCTCCTCATGAAAAGAGCGGAGCCGTGTTCCCTGTGCTCATTAGCATCTGTATTAATTGCACTGCCAGGGAATAACTTGCATTTCATTTTCTCTCCCTCCATCTCTCATTTACACCCCCATCTTCCTCTCCTCTGCCCCATATCCTCTCTGTTCTTCTTTTTCTGAATAATCGCCTCCCTACCCAATTCCTCTTCACCAATGTTTCTTTCTCCTGTTTTCTATGACTTCCTTATCACTCCTTTTCCTGGGTATTTTCTTTCTTTCTCTCTCTCTGCCCCTCACTCTCAACCTCTGTGGTTCTCTGTTTTGACCTCTCTCTCGCTCTCTCTCATATTCCACGTAGATTTCCAGTCGTGTCTGATCTGCGTAGCTCGCCGGGTGCCCATGAAGGAAAGGCCTATGCTGCCAACGCACGAGAGCTTTACCACGCGCCAGGACCTGCAAGGTACAGTCATCATTCACACAGCCTTAAATGAACACCCGGTATAGGATTGACTATTCACCTTAAACTGTTGGACTGGCAAGTAAACCAATCACGAGACCTTGCTTCAGCTATCAGACAAACATAATCCAGACAAAGTTAATTTGGTCACACAGATCACCGCGGCTGCTACACGGAGTGCTTCCCCCTCCGGACTGTCTGGATAAGGCATTTCGCTTTGCCCTGACTGAGCTGAACGTCATTGTACTCCTGTGGTCCACTTGTCCTTTCGCCATAGTTCCAGGGTCTATGACACACCAGGCATATCCCAAGCACCAACTCATCCCCTGGCTGTGCCACCGACTCATAAATCACCTCACGCTACAGTTCTAGTAGTTACAGGATGATTATATCCTTAGTGAAAGCCCTTAGGATTGAACGCAAACTGACTTCCAACCTCCCTCTGCTTTCTGGGAGGTAAAGTACCTGTCTGAGCACTGGCACATAGACACAGACTGTTGTCTGTCTCTCACCTGGTCTTTGATGCACCAGTCATGCCTGTGTGTGGCGCACACACAAAGATAGCAATTTAGTCTGCCTCCCAGCCAATTTTGTTTGTTGGTGTGTGCATGCGAGCTTGCATGCAAGTGCACATGCTTGCACTGATAAAGGCGCGTGTCCCAGGTAGAGCCAGGAGGTGTCCTTGTTGGGTACTTAATGTGTGCTGATGTGACCGGTCTTTAGTCTGTCCCAGCAGCAGTCACTCTTCCCAGCAGTCTGCCTGTCAGGCCTTTAAATGCATCACTACCCACATTTATACTGCAGCCTGGCAGGGGACTCCCATTATACTGCTGTGTGTGTGTGTGTGTGTGTGTGTGTGTGTGTGTGTGTGTGTGTGTGTGTGTGTGTGTGTGTGTGTGTGTGTGTGTGTGTGTGTGTGTGTGTGTGTGTGTGCACGCGCGCACACGTGCACGTGTGCATGTGTGGTTTGAACCATAAGGGAAGCTGAATGCAGTCACCAATTCTTTGTCAGCTGTCAACCACTTAGTGGGCCAGTTGTGTGCGAGAGAGAGGGAGAGAGAGAACTGAAATGGCTAATCCTCTATGAAACACCCTTTGAGTAGGAACATCACTTATTTAACCCAGTCCTGTTTGTTTGTGTGTGAGAAACATAGTGACGTGGGAATAGCCATTCCTCCATCAAACACCCATTGAGTCGGAGCATGGTGTACCTAACCCGGTCCTGTGTGTGTGTTTGTATGGCGATAGGTAAGATCACCTCCCTGGACACCAGTCTTCTCCGGGCATCCATGAAGCCTGGCTGGGAGGACCTTGTCAGGCGCTGTATTCAGAGGTTCCACTTGCAGAACGATGGGGAAATGTCCTTCGCCAAGAGACACCAGCAGGAAGGTGAGATCAACCGTTAGCAAGGGCATCCTCTGATTTTGAAAGATTGAAAATTATGCACAAGTTTCATAAAAATACACTCAGGTGTCACTGATGTGAGGCGAGACCTAAGTACTTTTGTTCACTCAAAGCAATGCAAGGATGAGGAGTTCTTATAAATGTGGCATTTCTTCTTATATTTTTATAGTTCATAAGAAGTTAGTCTGTAAGTCTACTACAGCCATAATATGTCATGCTATCCCTTCATTTCCTTTCACTTCCTCTCAGAAATGTGTGTTAAGGATAGAAGCTTTAAAGCATGACAAACATACTTCCCATGTAGTTACTCAATATGATGTATATGCACTAACTGGGCTAAACTCCACACCTTTGACACTTAGATTATGGCTTCATGCTTGTTACATAGACCTACCTCCTACACATTAAAAGACTTTTTTTTAATATCCCGTCAAAATGCAGTGAGTAAACATTGCATGGTTCATTAAGTGTGTTGTATTTCTCTGTGCGTGTATTTGTGCATGCGCGTCATGTGTGCATGTTCTTCCACAGTGCTGCGCCACGGCCAGGCGTTCAGTCCCATCTACCGGTTTTCGCTTTCTGACGGCACTATCGTGTCAGCCCACACCAAGAGCAAACTGGTGCGCTCCCCCGCCACCAACGAACCCCAGCTCTACATGTCCCTGCACATTCTCCAGAGGTACGTCTGCTGCCTCCCTTCACCTCTGCCTTTGTCCGTCCCTCTGAGAGAGGGGGACTGAGAGAGGGGTAGTGCGATAGAGAGTGACGGACTTACTCAGATAACTCAGAGAAATTACTCGAATACAATTTTCACCCTTTAGTATTCTACAATGTGACAGCTTGGCAGAGCTGACTAGAACTTGGATGGGATGCCTAGCCACAAGTATCAGAGAATATCTAAGTGTCTTGAGTTTGGGAGCATTATTTTTATAAAAATAAATGAGTTGTGTGTAAATGCCATGCACCAGCGTTTAGAATGGAAGCGTATATGGGGTCAAATCAAGATGCACCAAATGCAAAGCAAGCTACGACTACTGTTAACTAGCTCACTAAAATTATATTACAAATGACACACACAGCCATAGGATGCAAGCTGCGGCGGCGCCTTTCACACGGTGAATATTGTAGCTCACTCTATTTATTTTCTTAATGAGCCGCCGCAGTAGTTTACATACATACGCAGCTGTTCAACATTCATATTCCAACAATACATCATTTAAATGTGAATTAGCCGGGCGTGTTTAATGAGATATGTCAATGTGAAAGTTGGCTACAGAATAATTTTATACATTTTTGCACCGCCAGCGTTAGCTTCATTATTGAGTCTGGACGTGAGTTAAGTTGTGTATTACTTAAACTTAATGAACTCAATAAACTCAACTGGCAGGCTCCTTACGAGTCCATCAGCGGGCTCACAGCTGGAAGTGTGTGTTTGCAGTCTCATGTAAAACTCACTCCATCCAGCCTTGTCTAGAGCCCAAGCTAGCCAGCCTTGTGGACATGTTTGTTTCATTTCTCTCGGGAGGTGTAGCAGCTCTATCATTATTATGCTTGTGTGTGACGAGATGAGTGAAAGGACTATTAGTGGGGGAGACAAATGTTGGCGTCTTATATAAGGTGCAATTTATTTCTAATACAATGGATTACAACGTCTAGAAATATAATGCTGCTATAAAACAATTTAATTTAGCTAACTCTTTCATCCTCCACGACAGACCTGTCCTATCTTGTCCATACTGAAAATCATTACACAGCTCTGCCGAGTCACAGGAGGGTGCAGAGTAGTGTTTGGAGGGCAAACTATTTGAATAAAATCAGATTAAATTCCGATTCCATTTTGTCACTTCGGTAAATAATCTACAAGTCTGTTTATTTTATTTTTTTCTCCAGCAAAAGCATGAAGTTATTCAATTAATTGTCCAAATAACTGACAGAATCCTCGATTACCAAATCAATAATCACAGTTATTTCAGAAGATACAGCCCTAGTAAACATCTTTAAGCCAATCCTCAAAGTCTTTTGTCTGTTCTGTGAAAAAGAGGGTTAGAGATAAAGAGGCAAACCTGCGACATGTACTTGCGTGCTGTTTTAGCCTGTATGTGCCCTGCAGCACTACCTCATGGCTCATTGTATCCTCTGTGCATGAGATAAAATATGAATGTATTCATGGCACACAGTTTTAGTCTCAGAGGAGAAAGTGTCGGGATAAAGTTGGACTTAACTAGACAGTGTATGAATTTGATTCATGAATGTACATGTACCTACCGCCATGAATGTCATATATGCCTATGTGAGTCAATAGAAGTGCTGCTTTGTTTTCGAGGGGTTTAAAGTGTTCTTATGGGCTCAGTGCAATGGACCAGTGGCCCTACCAGGCAAAAGACTAACAATGATGTCTTTGTGTGGTAGTTAAATACACACATTCTTTGTGGTTACGTTGTGAAGTGTTAATATGTGAGGATATGGCCTAAGGCCGGGGAAGAGATGTTGGCTAACCAACTGCCCTTGTGTATCTGTATGTGTGTCTATGTTGTGTCCAGAGAGCAGACAGTATGTGGACTGGGCCAGGACATGGGCCCAGGCGGCCAGGCCACAGGGATGGGTCCCAAGCCTATCAACTCCTCCACCCCCTCCATGACTCCTCCAACCCCAGGCAGTCTGCCAGGTTCAGGGCCTCAGGGCCAAGACACTACCGTTAGCAGCAACAGCACGCCCTTCTCCCCTCCTGGCCCTGCTGGCCCCAGAGAACCAGCAGCCATTGGGGGCCACATACAGGGTTACCGCTTTGGCTGTCCTCCACCACACAGCCACTCTGTAGGTATGCAACCACCACAGCAGGGCCCCAACTGGAGGATGAACAGCCCCTCTCGTGGCAGCCCCAGCCCAGCTGGAGGACCCCACCCTCCCCAGCAGAACTCAATGCTGTCCCCCAGGCACCGTGGCAGTCCTGGTGGGGGAGGCAGCCCTCGAGTAGCAGGAGGCCTTCACTCGCCCTCCCCTGTAGGGATGTGTGGTGGTGGGCCAGGGGGTGGAGGTAATAGTGGAGCAGCTAGCAGCCATGCTAACAGCTACACCAGCAGCTCTCTGTCAGCTCTGCAGGCCCTCAGTGAGTGTCATGGGGTAGGGCACGGGCATGGACACCCCCACTCACACACACTGGGGTCCCCTGACAGGAAGATGGGCTCCCCAGCAGGAGTCACACCGGGATCAGGGGTTAACCCTCATCTGATGTCAAAACTCGGAGGAGGCAGCGGTACCACTGGTGTAGGGGGGGAGTCGTTTGGCCCTCACACAGAGCTGAGTCAGAGTCACAACCAGGGCCAGACAGACACCAGCCTAGTTGAGCCTAAGGAGGAGAGGGAAGGGGCCCAGGAGGGCCATGACACACACAGCCGCCTCCCCGACAACAAGGGCCATACCAAATTGTTGCAGCTGCTCACCACCAAGTCTGAACCTCTCGAGACACCCCTGTCCCCCAACACAGGAGGTGACAGCAAAGAGCAGCCTGGGCCAGGGGGGCGGGGCGGCCATGCGACAGGAAGCACTCACGCCACCTCCCTCAAAGAGAAACACAAGATCCTTCACCAACTTCTTCAGAACAGTACCTCTCCTGTTGACCTGGCAAAACTGACAGCTGAGGCCACAGGCAAAGAGCTGGGCACGGACGGGGCACAGGGGACTGGGAGTACCACCTCTGGGACAGAACTCACCCCTAAACAAGAGCCCATGAGCCCTAAGAAGAAGGACAACGCTTTGCTGCGTTACCTGCTGGATAAAGATGATACTGTGCTGAAGGATAAGGCCACTAAGCTGGAGCCTGGGGAGGTGAAAGTGGAGGGTAGTAAACACCCTCTGGTGAAAACAGAGAAAATGGATGCAGGATATGAGCGGGCGGAACAGGTTTGTTTTATTTTTCAGACAAGTGTACACACCAGTGTCTAAACATGTATAGAAAAATGCTGTGGTCATGCTTTATTTTCTAATATAGAAACTACAACATTGTCTTCCCCTGAGGAGTGTTTTTGTTAAGTTACTAGGGAGAGTGCTGAGGGCTCCACAGTGAAGAAAAGGGGCAGCCAGACAGCAGTACCCCTGTTCACCCACTTTAAACAGGCCTTGACTATATAATTTTCTTACTGAGATAATCAAGAAGTTGAAGCTAGGAGTCTTGAGTCTACTTTTTATCTAACCCGTCTTCTCACTGGCCCATACCACAAACTAAAGCTTGTCCTGTCCCTTTCCAGTTGCCTCTTCTCGCTTTTCTGAATGCTCTAATAGGTCAGACAACAGGTATCGGTTCCCCCAAGGCCCACATCCACTCAGGATGCTACAGTCACGCACCCAAACAGTGCAGGCTCCCTAGATGACAGACAGTGTTGCTTAGTTAAATGTACCGCAATATGCAGACATAAGCACCGTGATCTCCCACACACACCATGCCTGATTTGCTCCATGCACACACATACCCTGCATCCGGTCCTTTCACTGTGTATGTGTGCAGTCCAATCTGAGGGAAGCCGTCCACCAGCTTCAAACAACTGTGACATTTGGAAGGAGCCCCTGCGGTTCTCTAGTCATTTGATCCTAGCTGCTTTTGGCCTGCATTGCCAGGTTTGGCACTGAGCTCCAGTGAAGCCTGGCACACAGAGAGAGAGAAAGAGAGAGAGAGAGAGAAATGATGTGGGGGGGGGGGTGTAAGGAGAGGATGGTGGCTAGTTCCAATCCAATATACTTTGTGAAATCCAATATTTCCTCGTAACAGAGGAAGCTGTAAACTAAGGTTTTGTAGTCTGTCTGACCCACCATCCTGTAGAGGAAAACCAGTGTGCTGCCAGAGTCAGAGGGAGTAACTCTCTCTCTCTCTCTCTCTCTCTCTCTCTCTCTCTCTCTCTCTCTCTCTCTCTCTCTCTCTCTCTTTCTCTCATTTCACTATCGCTCTGTTATTCTTTCCCCCTTCACTCTTACCTTCCCCGCTCCACGACACAGCGTATTTCCGTGGGAACCATACTGTCTTCCCATGCAGACAATGAGAGGGGTTGTTATCAAACAGGAGAGGAAAAGTCAGGAGAGGTGTGCATGCATGCTAGCTATATGTACACACACGGTGGCTTGGACATAGAGAGAGAAAAGGATGGGCGATTGGGCAAAAATTGAGAGGTAACTTGAAACAGAAGGAGAGAAAGAACTGAAAAAGAGGAACGCTTGGCATGCACACTCACACACCCACCGGAGTGAAAATGATGAGCCATATGCTCCTGTATTATCCCTTTTGCTGTTACGGAGATTTTTTTTTTGTGTGTGTGTGTGTGGGTGGGGGTCATTAATTGAAGAACAATAGAAATAACACATATTTGAGTGAGTTATTTACCTTTGTTCCAGAATGGTAAGCAGAAGCCATGAGTCATGAATGTGATGCTTCCAGGAAAGGAAAGTCTGATTGAGTAACTTGGATAGTCGCAAAGTCTTCGGCCATATGCAAGACAGTATTATCTATTGTCTTTTAGTGTTGGAAGAATCTCAATTTAAGCAACGCCAGCCTCACCGCTAGAGTGCCCACCATGGTCTGTGTTTGTATCAAGAGTGAATTTGTAGACCAGTGAGCAATGTTGGAGGTAGAGAGATAGATTTAATATATTGAATATTCAGAGTGGAATGTTGTTAATATTATATAAAGTCCGGCTTGGTCGGGCGTCCCTACAGACACAATTGGCCGTACACAATTTCTCTCCCTACAATTGGGCGGCAGCGTGGCACAGTGGTTAGAACGGTCGCCTCACAGCAAGAAGGTCCTGGGTTCGAGCCCCGGGGCAGTCCAACGTTGGGGGTCGTCCTCTGTGTGGAGTTTGCATGTTCTCCCCGTGTCTGCGTGGGTTTCCTCCGGGTGCTCTGGTTTCCTCCCACAGTCCAAAGACATGTAGGTCAGGTGAATCGGCTGTACTAAATTGTCCCTAGGTAGGTAGGTAGGTAGGTGTGTGGGGGGGTGGGGGCTCCGCCCTGTGATGGCCTGGCAGCCTGTCCAGGGTGTCTCCCTGTCTGCCGCCCAGTGACTGCTGGGATAGGCTCCAGCATCCCTGCGATCCTGAGAGCAGGATAAGCGGTTTGGATAATGGATTGGATGGATGGATCATATGAAGTGCAGCACATTAAAACACTAAAGAGAAATCGATGTATTTATGAATTTGGCCCCTAACTTGTGTTATGAAAAAGGAACGGGGAAATTCTGGGGTTTTATTTAGACGGCGATTAAAGCACTTGCGAGCTCAAGCGGTGCTGGTGACCGCTCATTCCAGTTAACTGAGGGCACAATTGTAGAGATTCTGTTGTCCGCTAAGAAAGGTGGCCCTTCACATGGCATTAAGCGAGCCGCGGCTTCATTAGAGACGTTGCATTAGTGAGAGCATGTTCCTTTATTTAACGGCGTAGTTGCTGCCCGGCCACATGTAAAGACTGACTGTGCAGTTCAAAAGTCCTGCCTTCCTTCTCTGGTTTAACTACCTTGCCCACTGTTCTCCCTGTGTACCTGCCACCCGTCTCTCTGTCGTCGTTTGAGGGCTGAATTATTGATGGCTGGAGCCGAGCTAAATGAGAAATCAGAGTGGAGCTCTGTGCCAGTGGCTTGGCTGATGGCTAAACAGACCTAAGGAATGGTAGGTTGGCTCTGTGGGCCATGCCAGCAGACCTCCTAAGGGAGAGTGTGTTTGTGTGCATGTGTGTTCTTCAGGTTGATTTAGACATTGTCATAATGTCTGCTGAAGCTAAATTTAAAAAAAAAAAATCCCGCTCTATCAAGCCGGCCAGCGATGTGTGGTGTGTGTGTCGGCCCTGTGATGGCCCGGCGGCCTGTCCAGGGTGTCTCCCCCGCCTGCTGCCCAACGACTGCTGGGATAGGCTCCAGCATCCCCGCGACCCTGCGAGCAGGATAAGCGGTTTGGATAACGGATGGATGGATGTTCTATCAATTCAGCTTTTGTATGTAAGCTGTATGACATAAGGAAATGCTTATATTCAGGGTTATTTATTGGAATTGAATGTTCTGTCCAGACATGTGCCCAAATGCCCAAGATTAAACATTGCTCTTCTCCTTGTTCATCCTTGTCTGATAATTGGAGCACTCTCTGCACATTTTTTTGGGGGGGTTACCAGCTAATCTCCTATTGACCTAACCATAATCCTGTTAAAAATCCTGTTGACATTGTTGTGGCGTCGAACCTGAGGCTTGTCAGTGAAGCGTGTCACACCTCATCCATTACATTGTAGGAAAAATGTTCAGACGTTATCTGAACTGTGTGTGAGAGAAGGCAAGAGTCTGTGGATGACAATATGATGCAATGTGATGAAAAAGCATGAACAATGCCGGCTTGTGCACGGGACACCCCTACAATTCAGGAAGGAGAATACTTCGCTTGTTGAAGTTGTGGCGCACGTGTTGCTAATATTTTGATGATGTTTGCACAGGAGTGTAATGTAGTCAAAACTTTTCGCAGGGCCACCAATTCATACAAGTGTGTCCAAAGCAAATCCATAGCAATGAACGATAGGAAAGGTGAATATAATTGTATAGGGAACAGTTTATAATCATATCACATGATACTGTAAGGATCACCTCAGGTAGGATTTATTCAGGGGAAGAAAAGAAAAAAAAGGAAAGCAAAGAATACGTCGGCGATAAATGGCTGCTGTGGTGGAAATATTCCCAGTCTCAGGTTTAGCCCTCAGCAGTTGTTGCAAGCCTGTTACTTTTCGAAACGGCCGTTTCAGCTTTTTTTTTTTTTCCTGAGAAAACGCCGATTTTGTGGAGATCGTCACTTTTCTACAAACACGAAAGGTTTTGTTTTGGTTTTTTTTCCCATTCAAGGCCTCGCGGCTCGCCACGGGTACTTCTGCATTTCCAGGTCCCTGTCACTTACCCTTCCCTATCGAATGAGTTTTGTCACATCAGAGAGGCACACTGATCCTTCTGACCTCATGTCACATTGACATAAGTTAAGTCCACATTGACATTGGGGACACAGTTTTGCAACAAAAAAAAAACAAAAAAAAAGGTTGAATAAATGTTTCTAAAGAAAATTGAATAGATGTTTGAAGGTGGGATTTATCTAATAATCCCCCCCCCCCGCCCTGTTGTGTAATGCACCATGCAATTTATTTGAATATACCAGATTGAGATGCAGAAAACGAAAAAAATATGGACTCATCTGGTGAGGGGGAAAAAGGAATAACAGGCTGATAGAAATTGGAGCCATTACATGTAGAGGCAACTAGAGGAGAAGGGCGAGTAGAAAGTAGGAGGAGAGAGAAATGGAGAGGAGGAGAAAGGGAGCAATCTGAGAGTGTATAGGAGCATTACATCATTCCTGACCTCATTAGGGCTTTTCTCTCTTGCTTCTCTCTCTATCGCTCTCTCTCTCACCCCCCCTTCTCTATATCTATCTCTCTCTCTCTCTCTCTCTCTCTCCCTCTCTCTCCCCCTCTTCCTCCTCATATCCTGTGTGCTTGCCTGGCACTGCTGCTTAGAATGTGCAGTAGTGTGACTGGCTGCATTCTCGTGTGTTAATGGAGATGTGGATTTTGTTCTGGCCAGTATTTACAAGGTGTATGGGCAAAAGGTCTCGTATGAAAAGCGTATTCAAGCGTGAGCAAATGCTTCGAGCTTTATCCCAGGCTACTTAGATGCAACTCTTCTATTAAAGGCCTCGTTTGACAGTCCCACCTCCTCATCCACTTGTCAGTTATGTTCATCGGCGTTATTGTCTGTTGAAGCATTTCAGTTGTCTGGTGTGGCTAGTTCCAGGTAGAAATGGTGTCTGTGCATTTTACTGTAGTGTGTGTCAGGAGTTGTGGTGTGGAACAGGGATACCTGGTGTGCTGCACTCTGGTGGTGGTTCACTGGCGGTGCAACTTATTTACTTAAAGTCCCTAAGGCGCCCTTGCCTTGAAGCAACTGTGATCACTAAAATCAATGTTTGATGTTTCACTTTAGTAAAGACCTTAGTAGAAACTGTTTTACTTGAGTAACCACTGTGTTGGTGTGCTGTGCATGGAGAGTTCTCTCTTTCTTTCTTTTTTAAAGACCTGGCAAAAGCAACACCCATATTTTTTTTATTTTTTTTCAAAGAAAGAACAGAGATCGTAGACTTGCATTTGAAGGAGTAAGAGGACAGAGTGAGACATGAGACACGAGAAACGGCAGGGAAGTCGCAAGTAAAACTCAGAAAGAATTGATTTCTTAAGTCCTGACCTTTGTTTTAAACTCTCCAAGGAAAACCAGTTCCTTGGGTTTCAAATATTTCTGTGGGCTATTCCACAGAGAGGAAGTAGAGATCTTCGGGGCTCTTTTATCGATTTTTGAGGAAGCTTTAGGAACAGTTCACAGCAAGGATTGTTTGAAAGTGAGACTATGCAGTCGTAAGAAACTCAGAATATACGGGGGCTCCTTGTTTCCGTGTGATACAAATAGATCAGAAGTTGGCTTTCATGGTATGGCCTTGTGCTGCATAAGACTGCGTGAACAAAACCTGCTGGCCGGATCGTCCCTGGCTTGGCAGTACGTGGCTGCTGGATGCAGCCTTGGGTTGGACTGGGCAGGCTCGCTGCAGTTGTTTACAATAGGGAAGCACAGAGCAGTTCAAACTTTGGCACCGGCATAGTTTCAGCCACCTCATACTGTGTTCCCATGTTGACTAGTGAAAACGCAATTGCTACAGGCACATGTTTTCTACTATAACTGAGATTCCATAGTGCAGGAATAAAGTAACATCTGGACTGACATGGCACTCTCCGGTATGTGCTTGAAAAGCACAGGACGTTGAAAAGGGCAGCAGCCATAGTGGCTGAAAACGACGTCGGATTAGCAGTGGAAGATTGTTGTGGTAGACTGATAAATCTTAAGTCGATGTGAAGTGTGGCCTAGATTTGGTAGAAAGCAGTCCACTACAGGATGGGGTTGCTGCTGTGTTATCAACCGGGCCAAGCCAGCTTCTCACTTCTCACTGACCAGATGAAGAGCTCTCATCCAGATAGATAGATGGACAGAATTTTTTTTTTGCCTCATTCATTTAGAGTGCTTGCTCTAGCTTGGCTTAAGATGACCGTGCTATTCCTTTTAAAATGTCTTTTTCTCTTTTTGTCCCTCTCGCTCTGTCTTTCTCTGTGCCGTGTGTCTCTTTTTCTCGGGTCCAGACATCAGAACTTGATGACATCCTGAATGACCTGCAGAATGCTCAGCCCCAGCTGTTCTGTGAGCCGCGGCCCGTCTCGTTACCCAGTGCCATGGACAAACAGAACATCATCAACGACATACTGCAGATGTCAGAGACCAATCCTGCCCTGGCCGCGCAGCAGCAACACAGGAGCATAGGACCCGGCATCGGCCCAGCAAGTGAGTCCTAGATGTCCTTGAAGGAAACACGATATATGACATACCAGGGTTTTCCCTATTAAGCTTTCCTTGGCAGCGTGCTGAAAACCGCCTGGACAGCAAGTAGCCAATGAGTACATTAACTTGAAAGCCAATAACCAGGCTTACACAGCTTGAAATAACTTGATTTCTCTCAAATCTAGGTATAGATTGATTCTTTTGCTAATCAGTCCATTGTTCCAATATTTCATATTGGAACTGTCTTATTATGGCAGTAGCAGGTGTCTGTTTTTTGTTGCTATTGCAGAACACCATAACATAAGTGTTCCTAACTGCTAATCCTGTCTGACAATTCACATTGACGAACCAGATGTGCGTATGTAGTTGTTGACAGTAAGCCACAGCAAACTAGTTATTGTCATTGTAGTCAAGTGTGCTGTTCGTATGCCGTGTCAAACAGTAACCAAGTGAAGGACTTCATTCGCCTTCATCACTCATGAAGAATGGAAAATATGCAGAGGTGTACTAATAAGATGCCAGTGTTTTAAAAAGCAACTCAGGGAGATTTTTTAAAAAAATTATATTGTTTAAGGTTGATTTGGGAGTCTTGCCAAGTCATCTCACACTGGTTTTTTTTTCAAGCTTATGACTTAGTGTTACTCTTATTGTGAAAATTGCTGGGAAGTCCCCACCTCCCTCCCAGCCAGATCTTCTTCTTTTTTTTTATTCTTTATTTGTGATAAAAGTTGAAAATGCCGTTGTGCACTAGCTCGGCACATGCTCCGCTGCGATGACGGTCTGTTCTGTCATGTTAGCATACATGTCAGCGTTCTGTCTTGTTCTTTTGTGTTTATGTTTTTGTTCTTTTCTTGAGTTGTAAGTCTTGAGCGTCTTAATCTATATTGTCTAGCTAAACGACTAATATGCTGGAACTATACAAGGTGTTCTGGGTCGTATTCATTACCCTATGGATCATTGATAACAGCTCAGTACCACAACCAGAGGTTAGCGCCTACCGACCACTCACCTATAGCCGGGAAGATCTTCTACAACCAGTTATCCCCCCTCCAGAGATCCGACTGAGGAAAAGAGGTAGGCGAGGTGGTGTACACACCAGACTGAGGAAGCGTCCCTTCAGACCCCCCCACCCCAATCATACTGGCGAATGTACGTATGTTCCCTTTAGAACAAAATGGATTTACTGCACAATAAGTGCCAGGTGGAGAAGAAGGCCTTCAGAGACACCTGTATGATTGCCTGACTGAAACTTTGCTCGATGAAGCCGCGCCAGATAATGAAGTCAGTCTCCATCACCGTAAGGGCTGTCAGAACTAGTCAGTCGGGCAAGGAGAGGGGCACCGGGGACGGCGTCTTTATCAACAAGAGGTGGTGTGATAATATCAAAACCCCCAGCATAGTCTGTACACCTAACATGGAGATGCGGACCCTGTCATTACGCCCCTTCTATCACCTGAGGTAAATCTCCCACTGTGGTCATCAGCTGTGTTTACATTCCACCAACTGCTAACACCGAAGTGGCAGCAGAGCTGGTAGCTGAGAGCATTGGCTCCATGCTGGCTAAATATCCTGAAGCCCCGGTGTTCGTTGTGGGTGATTTCAGCAACTGCAGATCTGATTGTGTTCTGCCCTCTTTCCATCAGTATGTGGACATTCCCAAAAGGAGAAGATAACATTCTGGACCTGGACTTGTGGCAACATTACCAATGCGTTCAGTGCATGGGCACATCCTCCGCTCAGCTTTTCAGATCCTAATGTTGTCTCCCTGCTTCCACACTACAAATCGGAACTGAAACGCATCAAGCCTCGAATCCACTGCACCGCGATGGTCGGAGGACACCATCACACAATTACAAGGCTCACTGGCATGCACAGACTGTGACATTTTTTTAAGGTGATCTGAATAACAGAGTATCACTTATCGCTAACTATATCAAATTGAAAAAAAAAACTATATCAAATTCTGCATCCTCACCACCATGCCCACAAAAACTTAGAAAATGTCCCAATGCCCTGCATTACCTCCCGTATTAAGTGCAGCCTGAAACAAAAACGGAAGATATTTCAGTGCAGAGACTTGGCTTCCCTTAAAACAATTAACAGACGGATAAAAAAAATGACGTTACTAAGGCCAAACTCAAATATAAGGACAGATTGGAGCAGGAGTTTAGCATCATGAACACAAAACAAGCCTTTCATAAAGTAAGAACACTAACTGGTTATAAATCAATTCAAGGTTATTCCACAATGACAGACCCCACCACCTTTGCCAACACACTGAACACCTCCTACGAACAGTTTGACATCCACAACCAATCTACTGTCTGTGATGAGCTGCTTAGTGCCCTCCCCTCTCACGAGCCCACACACCCACCCTTCACAATGGAGGATGTTCCGACAGCAGCTGGGCAGGTGCAAACCTGGCAAGGCACCAGGGCCAGACGGCATCCCGGCCAGGGTACTCAAGCTCTGTGCCATGGAGCTCTCCCGCATCCTCTACTGCCTCTCCTGGGAATCCTATAGGACAGCATTAATTCCCACCCTCTCGAAAACATCCACCATTATACCAGTACCCAAGAAACCCCACCTCTCAACCCAACCACTACCGACCTGTTGCACTCGCCCCAATAGCCATGAAATGTGTGGAAAAACTGATCCTGCGCACCATCCTACCAGCTGTCAGTCCACAGCTGGACCCATATCACTTTGCCTACAGGGCCAAACTGGGGGACAGAGGATGCTTTGGCATGTCTCCTCCACTCCCTCCTCCAACATTGGGAATCACCTGGCAACTTCACTTCAATTCTCTTCATTGACTTCAGCTCTGCCTTCAATACGATTCAATGCCACCAGCTGATCAAAAAACTCTACCACCGCAACATCCCTCCACTCCTCATCCACTGGGTCCATAATGTCCTTAGCAACAGACCACAGCAAGCATCCACGGCAAGACAGTAGAACAGGTTTACTACTTCAAATGTCATGAACTCACTTTAAACACTAAACTCAGCTTTGATCAACACATCACTGATATCCATAAATGATCCCAGCAGAGACTCCACGTCATCCGCAAGCTCAGAGCACTTCCTGTGGCCCCTACCTCCTGTTTTTACTTTACAAAAGCATAATCAAACCCATCCTGCTGTATTGTTCCCTCTGTTTCTATACCATGCTGACCATCTCCAACTTAAACAAACATACCAAGATATTACATGCTGCCTCCAAGATTATCCACTCCCCTACAACCAACCTCTCAGATATGAACAACAGAGCCGTCACACGCCTTGCTCTCAAAATAGTGAATGACACCGATCACCCCCTCAATTCATATTTCACACTACTGCCATCAGGCTGCAGATACAGAACTCTGAAATGGAGAAGAGCTCGCTGTGGTCGAAGTTTTGTCCCTTCTGCCATACAAGCACTAAACAAACTACCTCGCTGACCTAGCATAGAGCCAGATTTATCTGTGAGTGTGGGTGAATGTTGTGTGTTTTTGAATGTCGTGCGTTTATGTATCTATGTACATCTGTACATTGCGGTGTGGTTATCTGTCTGTTTCTGTGCACGTACTGGCTGTGAAAGCAAATTTCGTGCGGGACAATAAAGACTATCTCTGTGCACCATTTGGCTTGCTGCTGCTGCACATGCATACATTGAACAGTTGATTACAATGCTCTGCTCAGTTTTTGATGGTACTAACTGATCGCTAGGTGTTTTGGGTCTCAAGTCTCCCTGAAGACGGCATTTTCACTTTAATTCTGTTGTTCAACAACATCCCAGTCACTGCATTCACTGACCTTTTGCATGCGGAATTTCAAAAAGCCTGTTATGAGCCAACTATGCCATGTACATGTTAATAAAATGAAAGGCTGAGCAAAAATCTAGGTGCTGTACTCAGGTTATGCTTACCCCAATTTCATGCTTACCCCAATAATGATAATCAGATAAAGTCATAGGACTGGGTTATTAAACCACATGTAAATAGGCTCAGTGCCACAGCAAAAATCCCATTGGAACCAACAAAAGCTCTTTTAGCTGGGTGACAGTTCATTTGGACTTGTCCACTTCCCCTGCGCCATGGTGAAGGACATATGATATGAAATATGCTTTGATCTGTGCATACTCTGCCTTTTTCCAGACTTAAGTGTATGATATCAACCACAATCATATCGCCATCATCACTAATACACACAAGCAGTTGTTAACGCTTTGTAACCATTTAACATGGACAAAGATAACATTATGTGAACATTAACCCTTTGTTTTTCATTAGATTTTTTTTGTGTAATACCATATTAAACTTGTACTCCGTCATCTAATTTAGCCTTCTGTTCCCATATTCAGACTTTGGTGTCCGACCAGGCCAACCAGGCAGGGGACTACCTGTGAGGAGCGTGTCCCTGGACATGAATGTGTCTCCTCAGCAACCTTCATTACAGTACCCCATGAGGGCCACAAGCCCTTATACTCTCATGCAACAGCAGCAGCAGCAACAAGGCATAGTGGGAAATCATGGCATGATGTCCAACCAGGCTGGTATGGTCAACACAGGTGGGTTTGACTGCATTGAGTCTCTGAACACACTAGAAAATGCTGTGGTTTCTAAATCATTGGTTCTCAACCTGTGGGTCGGGTCCCCCAAAGGGTCCATGAGATAGTTTGCGGGGGTCGCCAGATGGTTGTGGAGCAGACGAGCACACAATCGTCCAGACCCACACCTGATGAGAAAAATAGGTGTACTGTCTCTTTAATTGCTGTGCCGTCACAGTGTAAAAGGCGGTGCGCTCTGCACTGGCCTTCGGTATACTTCAAGACTTTTTTGAAAGAGCAATACAGTGCTAAACTTCTGTATGTTTAGTAGATAATAATAATCATTCTTCCTATCAGGACTAGCATGAAAAAATATTGCAGGCATTGAATGTTACAGGAATCAAACATAAATCATTGTCACCTTTAAAAACACATTCAATTTATTTTCGTATGATTCACCCGGAGACATATATATCAGCAGTAACAGCTTCTGTGCAAATAAAAGGATACGTTTTAAGTGTCGCCACATTTTAAGAGGACACTGGGATCCAGCGGTCTTGGTGGCTATTGTGCGTGGAGGAACGGTTGTCGAGAAAAGCGAAGGACAGCAAGGACAACATCAGACTAATAGCAGGTGCAATTCAGAACAACAAGGTTAATGTATATAGTTAATATAGCAAAGACTAACATTTGGTGGCACGGTGGCCTAGTGGTTAGCAGTGTTGCCTCACAGCAAGAAGGTCCTGGGTTCGAACCCCAGGCCGTCCCAGGTCCTTTCTGTGCGGAGATTACATGTTCTCGCTGTGTGGGTTTCCTCCAGGTGCTCTGGTTTTCTCCCAGCATCAAAAAGATGTGCATGTTAGGGTTAATACTCCTGCCTGTGTCCCTGACCAAGACAGTGGAAAGAAGAACTGGACTTGGTCCCTGGGCGCTGCAGCTGCCCACTGCTCCTGTACAATAGGATGGGTTACATGCAGAGAACGCATTCATTGTAAGAATACACTTTGTTGTAAGAATACTGTGTCAAATAAAGTGGCTTTCATTTATGAGGGCAGTGTGACAGTGGTAAGGTGTGTGGCAGGAATGACAGATGGGTTCAAGGTGGAGGTGGAATTACATCAAGGATTGGCTCTGAGCTGTGTCTTGTTTGCAGTGGTGATGGACAGGTTGATGGACGAGATCAGGCAGATGACATTGTGATCTGCAGTGAGAGTAGGGAGCAGGTTGAGGAGAGCCTGGAGAGGAGGAATGAAAGTCAGTAGGAGCAAGACAGAATACATATGTGTGAATGAGAGGGAGGACAGTGGAATGGTGAGGATGCAAGCAGTAGAGGTGGTGAAGGCGTATGAGTTTAAATACTTGGGGTCAACTGTCCAAAGTAACGGGGAGTGCAGAAGAGAGGTGAAGAAGAGAGTGCAGGCAGGGTGGAGTGGGTGGACAAGAGTGTCGGGAGTGATTTGCGACAGAAGGGTACCAGCAAGAGTTAAAGGGAAGGTTCACAAGATGGTTGTGAGACCAGCTATGTTATATGGTTTGGAGATGGTAGCACTGATGAAACGACAGGAGGTGGAGCTGGAGGTGGCAGAGATGAAGATGATAAGATTTTCACTGGGATTGATGAAGAAGGACAGGATTAGGAAAGAGCATATTGGAGGGACAGCCCAGGTTGGACGGTTTGGAGACAAAGCAAGAGAGGCAAGATGGAGATGGTTTGGACATGTGTGGAGGAGAGATGCTGGGTATATTGGGAGAAGGATGCTGAATATGGAGCTGCCAGGGAAGAGGAGAAGAGGAAAGCCAAAGAGGAGGTTTATGGATGTGGTGAGGGAGGACATGCAGGGGGCTGGTGTGACAGAGGAAGATGCAGAGGACAGGAAGAGATGGAAATGGGTGATCCATTGTGGCGACCCCTAACGGGAGCAGCCAAAAGTAGTAGTAGTAGTGGTAGTAGTAGTAGTACATATCAAAGACTAATGTTTTGTAGAATGCGCTCGCGCGTGAGTGACCACAGTTTGCATCCATGGGTGAGTGACCACAATTTGCAGCGCATAGCCCACAGCAGCCATTCCATGGCGCTGTGGAAAAAAATAAAATAACATATTTTAGACTGAGGAATGGATTTTACATTGCATCTCTTTTACAGTGAAATAATTTGCCTTTAAATAAATTTTATTGTGTTTGTGAGAGTCAGTGTGTGTGCACACTTGCCCTTATTTCAATAAATCTAACAACACTTAATTAATCTGTCTGCGGACAAAACAATGGTCTTCATATGTGAGTTTGGTAGCTGTCGTGTTATCGTGCAGTAATCCCTGGACAGAATTGGAAAGATCAATATGTTTGAATCGGGGTGTTTTGAGTTAAATGTCCCAGTGCTATTGGGGGGGGGGGGCGACTGCAAACGTCAATCTGATTATTCTGAGAGGTCGCGACTCAGAAAGGTTGAGAAGCACTGCTCTAAATGTCTTGCCTTCTACTTTCTGGCTATGTCTTCCTTGTCAAGTTGTTGTCAGTGTGCCTTGCAACAAAACGAAAAGGCGTGTCTTGGTTTAGTCTCGTAGCTTTGGAAAATAAACAAATCTTCAGAGATTTGTATAACGGCTAAAAGCATTTAGAAAAATAAAAATGCAAATTTACAGGACACATGAAAAGCATTAAGTCTACAAATCACCAAAATCCATATTTTTTGTTTCCCTTTTTTTTTTTTTACAGTATTTTATTAGGACAAGGATGTAATACAAAAGCACGACCACAAAAGAATAGGTGTTTTCGTATTTTACAATTTCAAACCCGCTTTCCCTCGAACCAGGGCCCCCATGAGCCAACGAGATGATTCCCACCCCACAGTCCTCCTTGATGGGACTGAAACGGCGCGTGGAGCATGAAATCAAATGGAGCACTCGCATACACAGCGACACAAGCAAACAAAAATTAAAAATCATAATAATACAGACATGTAAACAAACACCAGAAAAGAAGAGTTGGTAGTTGCTGACATTCGGGCCGTTATGTTGGACCATTGAAGATCCGAAGCTTAGGAGGTAAAACTGATAAGTCACAGCATGCGCACTACTGCACACGCAGAGCCTTCGTATACAGGGATGTTATCCAAAATCCATATTTTGTTAGTAGAACCGCTGTCAGTCAAGTCTCCAGCCATATGTGAACCCATCACAGAGAACAGCTAAACCTGAGATGGATATAAAAATGCCACCTGCCAAGATGGTTTGTAAAATAGACCACCTTACCAACCACAACACCACAATGCAGCAGCATTTGGTTTAGATGGAGGTTGGAGTTGATTTCCCAGTTGCAGAAGTTAAATAAAGGCTGATACTAACAAGGACTTTGTGTTGATTTATGGCCTAGACCAAGTCTTTAGGCGTACTGTCAAAATTAACTTCCATTCTCATTGTCAGTTCTGATTGTTTTTTCCACCCACACAAATGGAGAAACCAGTAGACCGACTACTTTTCCCCCCCGTTGAAATTCTGAGACCTGAGAACTGGTTTTCAGTGTGATCCCACTGTTTGTGTGCGTCTCTCTATCGCTCTCTCTCTCTCTCTCTCTCTCATTGATGTGTTTACAACTGTCACAGTGTCTCGTTTCCTTTGACAGGAAGTAAAACGTCACTCACTCTGGATGGCACTGAGCTCCTTTCACTGTCACCCTCACACATTATCATCCCTTCAACACCCCCTTAGCTTTCCACTGATATTTCATCCGTTGATATTTCCATTTCATTCTTTTCAACTGTTTCTCCCATCTAGGACTCATGGGTGCGGGTGGCCCACGGCCAGGTTTGCAGCAGCAAGAAGGCTGGGCTGGGTCAGCTTCAGCCCCCCCTCCAGGAGCTCCTGGCCCCGGGCAGCAGAGCACTATGCAGGGTCGGATGGGGCCCAATGGAGCACCTATGAGGCCCAACAGCCAGCCAGGGCCCCGGCAGATTCTTCAGTCATCAATGATGGCCAATGGTAAGAGCTAGCCCCGTCAGAGAGGATATGTGTTTTCATATTAGTTCAGTAAACCCTTTTTTTCCAGCACATATGTGGTTGACCGAGCTTTATGTGTTCCACAACACAGGTGCCAGAGCGCTTCAGTTCAAAAACCTACTTGTAAATGGTGACGCATTTACAATTTGATTTAACCTCCCTGGGTTAATATAGACCAGGGTCAATATTTGCACCAACCCCCTTTTTCCTCATCCTCCTTAACTTCTGGGCTACCAGCTGCCCAGATGTTAGGGAAGCATCATAATAATCAGAGGTGTAAAAACCACGTCCAGAAAGTAAATGTCCAAACCGTGTATTTGCTCCAACCATGTTACTAAACCAGCTGATTTCATTAACTAGTTTTCCCTACCTAGTTGAGGAGTGCTGTTGACTAGAATCTGCTGGTGTAGTGCACGAGTGGAGCAAATACATGGTTTGGACTTTTACTTTCTGGACCCGGTTTTTACACCTCTGATGATAATAATATAGCAGCCAGGGGTTACCTGGTTCTTAGTGTTTCCCCTAGAATTTCTTTCAGCAGCGGTGCTGTTGTACCATATGTCCATGAGCATGCAACACCGGCCCATATTCAGGCGGGTCGGAATAGCTTAAAATTTCAATTTCAATTTTGCTCTAGGTCTGTGGAAGACTTAGGTGTGCATATTTGGCAGGGGGGGTGGGGGTCCTCCCAAAGAGAAAATGTTATGTTTTTCAGTAAAAAAATATGCAATTTCACATCATTTTGCACCATTATTATTACCGTATCTGAACACTAGAGCAGATGAATAAACAGCACCCCAAAAGCTTAAAAACAAAACTTGCTTAAAAAAAAAAAAAAAAAAAAAGTCCACTGGGGACCAACTACAACCATTAGATCTGGGAAAAGTCGAGTAGTTAGTTTTGGTGCGCTCCACATTGATTTTACATTCATTCGGTTTAGGTGATGCCCAAAATGGCTTTGGTATAATGGTAGGGGAAACCCTACTGTACATTTATTGTCAGATTGGCAACTTACTGCCATTTCCTCTCCTCCGCTCTCATTCACCGTCACTTTTTTGCAGCTCGCTCTCACACTCGCTGCTTTTATACAGTCTATACTCACTATGCACACACACATTACACACTGCCTTTCACATAGATGTCCTTTGAAGAATCAGAGGGAGGATTCTGGGATTCGATGCTTTTGTCGATGACACAAAATAATTCCATGATAACTTGGGGTGTTAGTGTGCGAATGAAAATCATTAGTCGCCTATTGATATTAATGATCGTGTGAAATGTTGGCAGCGACGCTTGTAACCGCCATTGCAGAATGAATATAGGGAAAACACTGTCTTACCTCTGTCTAGACAGGACAAAATCTTGCAAGATGTGAGCTGGTAACAGAAGTTGAGATTAGATGCCAGCTCCTGTCGTTTTACCCCTGAGCAAGGCTCCTAACGCCTGTAACGGCTCCACAAGCGCTGTACTACAGCTTCCCTATGCTCTAGCCTGCCTCTCCGCTGTGTGTGTATTTGTTGGGTTAAAATGCAGATGAAAAATGTCCTCTCGGGATTAACAAAGGACCTCTACTGAGGAAATTGTAAAATTGTTATGTTATTGTGGTTGGCTGTTCTTCTGCTTTAACTAGTCATGACTTTCTCCTCTCTTTAGCCCAACCAAGTATGGACATTGGTATGGCAGGCCACCAGTTCTCCCAGCAGCAGGCCCCACCCAACCAGACAGCCCCGTGGCCAGACAGCATGATACCCATCGACCAAACGGCTTTTGCGAATCAGAGCAGGTAAATGGCCTCACCTGCGCCAGAGAGGCAACGGGGTTTTTGCAGCGGGTAAGAAGAGCATTCTTCATCTGCTGCACCCTGGTTCAAGCCATCATGTCAACAAGCAACTGTCCTGCAGAGGAGCATATAAATAAGCAAGGCATTGAATGTAGGGGTGCTGTAGTGTATCTGACACCCTGTCACTCCCCTGGTGAAAGGGAGCACAAACTAAGAGAATTCCCCATGGGGATGATAACAGCGTCGTTATTTTTAATACAAAGTCCTATTAGTTTGTCAGAGATTGCAACGGCTAAATGGTTCATGGCCACTGTGATGACAAAGTAAACAATGAGTGGCTGAACAAAATTTTGACCTAACCGTTTCACTACCTCAGGTAATCTCTAACCCATAATCTGCCGCTTTATCTGTTGCGGCACTTATTTTAAACCAAGTAATTGTGGAATTTCTACCCTGGGGGAGAGGTCTTCTTCCAGAATGGGCTGATTTGGGGCTTTTCATTGTCGAAGTTTCTGTAACTTGAGTTATTTTTACAGGGTGAGGTAGTTGGCCTCATGCCTAACCTCTTTCTTACCTGGAGGATTTTAGGGGGCTGCCTTTTTGTCTGGCCTCTACCACTTGCCCTGTCCAGTATGGGTAGACCTACCGAGGGTGTAAACCCCCAGCGGCTTAGCTTTTTGAGTCGCCGAGACACCAAACTTCTCTACCAAATCGTGGGAGGAAATCCATAATAGAAGTGTCATAGTGTACATTAATGTTAGAAGGTCTCTAATCTTACTCTCCATGTCTTTTTGTTCCCCACACACATCCTCTGTCCCCAGACCAGTTTATTCTGCACCCCAGGAAGAATTGCTTTGCGGGCCAGGGGCTGGCTCTGGTGACGGCGTGGCAACAGATGAGGGAGCCCTGCTGTCTCAACTGTACACCGTGTTGAAGGACTTTGATGGCCTGGAGGAGATTGATCGTGCCCTGGGCATCCCTGCTCTGGTAGGACAGGTGAGACCCACCTTACAATAATATTTCATCTCTTTCTCTGCTGTCTGTTGTCATTTCCCAGCTTACTCTTTTTAAAATGTGTTTAGGTGTTTTTCTGTCTTTAGTGAAGCATATCAACAGAAATGCTTTGCATCCCTGGGATGTTACCAGTCTAACTTAAAAGACTGTTCAGTTCTGTCTTTTTCAGTCACCCTAGAACAGGGGTCCCCGACCTTTTTTTGCACAGTGGGCCGGTTTAATATTGACAATATTCTTGCGGATCGGCCGGCAGGAGGGGAGTTATCACGACCGTCATATAGGTTAGGTTTATAAGTCAGTAGCATCATAACATTTAAGTAACATTTGGATATTAAACATACAGCGCGTATTTTCCTCGCATGAACATGACATTGCAACTCACCAATATCACTGAATCAGTGGGAACCCGGGGCTTGTTTCCCTGCAACAAGACGGTCATGATATGCGAGTCATCGGTCACAGTAAAAACATATTTTAGGTACGATAAGTCGTGTCCTTTTGAAAGAAGCTTTTTTTTTTTGCAGTCTCTGCCTCTGCTGTCTTGTGTGTTATCATCATCGTTAGACCTTTTATCTCCCCTAAAACTCTCAAGCAACGTTTGTGTTTTGCTCATGGTAGCTAGCTAGTTGCAACACGCACATTGAGTAGGTAAGTGAGTGATGACCAACTGATGACCTCACGTGTGTTGCATTACTCAAGTTCGACATCAGTATCCTCATCCTGTTGTGGGTGTGACAGGGAAAGGTGAGGAAAAGTGCAGCACAGTCAGGCCATGCCAAGTTCAGTGTAATTACCGCACAAGTAACCTATAATGTTATGTTTATTATTCAGGGTTTTTTTTTTTTTTTTTTCGAATCATATCGTTCCTTCGTGGCCCGGTAGCAAATGCTTTGCAGCCCGGTGCCGGTGTGTGGCTCGGTGGTTGGGGACTGCTGTCTTAGAAGATGTACGTCATCTCCTGTTTGCCATGTATTGTGTCTGCATTCTCTAGGGTCAGACTGTGGAGCAAGAGCAGTTCCCACAAGACCCAGCCATGATGCTGGACCAGAAGCCACCTATGTACGGCCAGCAGTTTGGTCCCCCGGCCACCCACATGGCCCAGAGGGGCTACCCCGGTGCCCCCATGCAGGACCCGACATTCCACCCCATGGCCAATCAGATGGGCCCGCGGCCAGGTTATCCCATCCTGAGGATGCAGACCCGACCAGGGCTCCGGCCCACTGGAGTTGTCCCTAACCAGCCCAACACATTACGGCTGCAGCTCCAGCACCGGCTACAGTCACAGCAGGTACACACACACACACACACACACACATGTATATGCCATATATATATATATATATATATATATATATATATATATATGGCACAGTGGTTAGCACAGTCGCCTCACAGCAAGAAGGTCCTGGTTTCAAGCCCCAGGGTAGGCCAACCTTGGGGGTCGTCCCGGGTCGTCCTCTGTGTGGAGTTTGTATGTTCTCCCGTGTCTGTGGATTTCCTCCGGGTGCTCCGGTTCCCTCCCACAGTCCAAAGACATGTAGGTCGGGTGAATCGGCCATACTAAATTGTCCCTAAGAGTGTGTGTGTGTGTGTGTGTGTGTGTGTGTGTGTGTGTGCGCGCGCGTGCGTGCGTGTGTGCGTTGGCCCTATGATGGCCTGGCGGCCTGTCCAGGGTGTCTCCCTGCCTGCCAACCAATGACTGCTGGGATAGGGTCCAGCATCCCCACGACCCTGAGAGTAGGATAAGCGGTTCGAATAATGGATGGATGTATATATATATCAACACAGATACAGGAAAAAGATCTGTGTTGATATTCCGCTCCTCATTAGTTGAGCACTTATAACACCATTGACAGTTTCAGAAAAAAACTATGTGTGTGTGTGTGTGTGTGCGTATATACTATACATATATATATGCACACACACAGTCCTGACTGGCCCACACGCAGCTTGGAAGTGCTGTTATCCATTGATTCTTGGTGTTCCCTCTCTCTGGTGCAAGCTTTATGGAGTTGATCAATAGCTGTGTGATTGCACACACAGTTGGGGGCTTGTGTAATTAGCCTCAGGGTTGACATTTTGGCTGGTCTTCCTTGCACATGTAGAAAAGCTTGGATATTTGGGCTTTTCTGCCACCTGCTGGCTATTAATGCTACTCTTTAGAAAGATATTTGTTCCTAATTTGTGACAGTTTGAGCACTAAACTCTAAAATAAAATAAAAAATAAACGTTAATAAGAAAAAACAAGCCATGTAATGTAGTTAACACGTCCAGTCATTTTACTGGACAACAGCAAACCCGCATGAAAGTGATCTGTGAGTAGTCAGTGAGAAGGAAAGAGCAGGTGATTATTAAAAATCTATCACATCATCTGATTAGTCTGGGTTCCCACATACCCTGGTAATCGTGGAAAACCTGGACATTTATCGACTAGTTTATATAGTTATAGAAACCTGAAAAATGATGAAATTGATCAAATGCCCTGGAAATATGATTGACGTCATAAAAGAGTTGAGAGAATGTTGGTTTTTACTTCCCTCTCTGTGCCCCCACCCGCCTCTCCCAGAACCGTCAGCCAATGATGAACCAGATGAGCGGCGTCTCCAGTGTGAACCTACCTCTAAGAGCCAACGCTCCAAACCAGGTTGGTTAATGTGCAGCGTCCAATAAAAAAACAACAACATACACTTGGCGTGTAACGATACCACACCGTTCTGATGGTTTCTGTTTTTAACTTCATCTGATGCAGTAGACTTTGTTCAGATTTATTGTTTTATTTTATATTCCACAAGAGCCTGACAGTTGTTGCAAGCAGTGTATGATGCATTTGTGCTGAATAGCATATGCTAGACCGCCACGGGTAGTGGGACTGGGAGGTAGTAGATAGCGGCCAACAGATGAGGCGAGAAGCAAAAAGAAAATGGGTAAATTCGATGTGAAACGGTTGGAGGATGACAAATATTGTAGGTGGTTTAAACAATCCAGCAGTTCTTAAGAGGCATGATGTGAACTGAGTCGCAAAACATTCAAACTGGTGACAATGGGTAAAGTACTGCTCTCATATGAAATCCAAGAAGTACAAGCACTATGCTATGCTAGCACTCAAGAAAGCACAGTGGGCGTCCGGGTAGTGTAGCGGTCTATTCCGTTGCCTACCAACACGGGGATCCCGGTTCAAATCCCCGTGTTGTCTCCGGCTTGGCCGGGGGTCCCTACAGACGTGATTGGCCGTGTCTGCAGGTGGGAAGCCGGATGTGGGTATGTGTCCTGGTCGCTGCACTGGTGCCTCCTCTGGTTGGTCAGGGCGCCTGTTCGGGGGGGGGGACTGGGGGGAATAGCGTGATCCCCCCACGTGCTACGTCCTCCTGGTGAAGCTCCTCACTGTCAGGTGAAAGGAAGCTGCTGGCGACTCCACGTGTATCGGAGGAGGCATGTGGTAGTCTGCAGCCCTCCCCGGATCGGCAGAGGGGGTGGAGCAGTGATCGGGAAGGCTCGGAAGAGTGGGGTAATTGGCCGGATACAATTGGGGAGAAAGGGGGGGGGGTACAGTGGCTATCGAGTCATACGTTTAGCCCATTGCTAGCTTGGCTTTTCGTGGTAACGTCGGAGCTCATTTGTCTGCTGCAAATGCGTCCGCCCGAGCTACAGGCTCTGTAACTACCACCGCTCAGCTGAGCAGTCAACAGACAGCATTCAGCAGTTTTTCTCTGACAACCACAAGAAGGTAGAAATACTGTGGGTCCCGAGTCTCCAAAAGAAAGCAGACAACTACGCAGAACTAGCAGAGAATATTACAGGGACGAAAATGGCAACGCTGATAACAAAATCCAACACACAAGGAGACGAGCAAAGGGAAATGAGAGAGCAGTTACTGATGCCAGATGATGCAATTTGAAAGACCGCTGATGAGCTGCAACACATGTCATGAGAGACGTAGCAGCCATTGACAAACGGGATCCAAGAAACTTCATATTGTTTGTGCCAAAGAGGGTCTGAAAAGGAAATACTCTTATTGGTTAAGATTGTCAACTTCTGACCTGTCTCTATTGTGCCCGATTGTTTTCCATTTGACTGAGTCTACCTCCATAGTTTTATTTTTATTAATTAACAAGAAGGCTGTTATCAGATTTGTACAGAAAATTGCTTTTACATTCATATTCAATAAATTCACCAGTGTATACTATCTAATTTGTAAAAAAAAAATTTTTACCATGGAAATATTTTTTTCCATTTAGAGGTATTTAAAAAGGTCTTAAAAGTCATTAAATTTGTACTTTAAAAGTGTGCAGATACCCTATGTAAGGCAGTTTCCTTACCCATTGTCTTTATTCGGGTCTCTTACTCTGCTCTGTCAATTCCACCTCCCTTCTGCCCTCTTTACGTCTCTTCTTCCATCCAGGGGACCATCAATGCTCAGATGCTGGCCCAGCGACAGAGGGAGCTGCTGAGTAACCACCTGAGACAGAGACAACAGCAGCAGCAAGTCCAACAGGCCCAGCAGGTTCAGCAGCAGAGGAGCATGGCCATGAGAGCCCAGGGCCTCAACCTGCCTCCCAACATGGCCACTGCTGCCACTGGAGGCATCAGTAACCCTCGGATCCCACAGGCCAACCCCCAGCAGTTCCCTTACCCGCCCAGCTACGGTACCAGTACAGGCCTGGCCTCGCCGCCCCCTTCTACCAGCCCCTTCTCCTCCCCTCTCTCCCCTAGCCTGCCTTCTCTCCCCCCCAACCCCCAGCTCCACCTGCATGGCTCCTCCTCCTCCTCCTCTTCCTCCTCCTCCTCCCAGATGATGATGGGAAACACAAACATGATGGGCGGACAGTACGGGGCCGTACTCAGCCCCCAAATGCAGCACAGTGCCTTTCAGTTTCCCAACTCAGGTATTACCCCCACAACCCAGCCTACCACACACTTCACCATTCAAGTCACCTGTTTGTGTGCGTGTGCGCGCGTGCGTGCGCATCGTTGTCTGTCTGTGTGAGTTAACCTGTCCAGTCGCACAGCATCACATGCTTTTCTTAAGTTGTCATCTGATTTTTAGTTCTCTACATTGATAACTACCATAATCAACAGCCATCCGATGGTGCAAATCATATAGCATTTTCTGCATTTTGCCTGTAGGTCACAACACGTCAGTTAATGACTCAATACCTGTGATTAAGTCTGATTTATAGCTGGGATCTCATCTTCCAGTGGACTGCTCAAAATGGTGTCTTTTACAAATGTGTCCACTGTCTTTCCTCTAGAGGGCGCCAAGAGGTCATCATTGAATCTGTAATTCTTCTAAATTCTTGATGCATACAGTAGATGCTTGAACACTGCTCTGATAAGGAATGCAGCTCTTGTTTTTGATCAAACAGAGTGCTAATGAAGTTGCATTTCATCACTTTGTTGCCACAGTGTGTAATCGGGTGATAAACTAGTAATCTAGCACAGTGAGTCTACCCCGCTGAGTTACATACAATCTGTGACTCCCAGTCTGATGCTGGCAGGCGGGTTTTGTACCAGGCTATCATTTTAATCAGACGCCTCTTCTCTCCTTCCCTCATTTCCTCTGTTGTCCCCTTATTCCCTTACCCTCTAGTCCCTCGCCTGCTCACTTCTAATATGCATGTTTTGCATGCATGACTCTACTGCCCGCCAATAATCCTGAACCCCAACTAACGCTGTAAAGGTGGCCAGTCCACTGTGAAAGTCAACATCCAAAACTCAACTCATTCTCCTTGAGAGTTGCTCCAGGGATCATTATTTAGCTTTATTTGTCTTGTTGTGTTGTCAACATGACTGAGTGTATTTTACTGTCAAGCATTGCTCAGAGTTGATTGTAGTGGTGCCCCTGCAGCCCCATCCTGGTTGACACGTCTTGTTACGTCTACCACAGGTATGAGCCAGCAGGCAGAAGGAGGTTTTGGAGGTCCTGGCACTCCCCAGAGCCCACTGCTCTCCCCTCGCATGACCCACGCCCAGTCCCCCATGATGCAGCAGGGCCAGGGTAACACATCCTTCCAGGGCTCTCCTGACATGAACGGCTGGCCACAGGGCAACATGGGAGGCAACAGGTGAGGCTCCTGTTATGACTCTGTGGGCCGCATAGTTTACCATACATGTATTTTTTTTCCCCCCTTGTCAAGTTTCTTGCAGGTCAAATCAAGTATGCATTTGGTTGTTCAAAGACTTGTAATGGTTTCAAGGTCTTCTTTTGCCAGGGTCTGCTGTTATGTGGTAACGAAACACTGCGTTTTCAGCTCGACTCCATCCAGTCCGTACAAAGCTGTTAAGTAGGGGACAAGGCGAGAGGCACTGGATAGGGGGAGGTTAGGTTCGCACGAGGCAACTTTCCCAAGGGCATTGCCTTCATCTGCGTCAATGTAAGAGTTTTCAGGACAGTCAGAGTGTGCTCCTGTAACAGATGGTCTTGTAGCGTGACACCCCACGCAACGCAGGTTTACAACACTTAACCGCCTCCGAGACTCTTCAGTAAAAACGTACCTGTTTGATTTTCTTGCCGTTCTCAGGGGCGGGCTCCAGTAGTGGATCTAGAGATTTTTTCCTGGGGTGGCAAAGGGGTGGCAAGATTGTGTCCCAGAGGTGGCAGCTGCCACCCCTTGCCACCCTGTAGATCCGCGCCTGTGAGGGGGAGGGGAATTCTAAATCGGCGACTTCTGTTTGAGATGAGTTTGGTGCGGGTCTCATTGACCTTCACCATGCATGTACATAAAATGTACTTTAAAAACATATTATCTGATTTATAAATGGGGTGGCAACAGGGGTGGCAAGACTGTGTCCCAGAGGTGGCAGCTGCCACCCCTTGCCACCCTGTAGATCCGCCCCTGGCGGACTCTCATGCCTGCGACAGTCAACAGCCAGTGAGCTCTCCTGGGGAAGTGAAATGTGCGGTTAAAGTCATAAGTCCTTTGCTCTCGCCACAAACATTGTGCGGTGAAAAGCAATGGAAGTCAAAAAGAAAAAGAGGAGGATCCTCTTATTTTTTTGGTGGCCACAAACGACAATTCAAGCTGCAGCAACAGCAACGATTACTTTGTTTGTTCTCCGTGGTTGTTTTGTTTTGCACGTTCACATGGTGTTTCCTTTCGTATCCCAGTGTACTACATTTTGATTGGCTACCTGAAATAGGTGACCTTGCGGTATTTCTCGTGGCGCATTACGAGGCTTGGATTCATGGTGAGGCGTTCTTAGAGAGCCTTGTAATCTGTCGCACCCAGCAATTTCCAGCAGTCAAATGTGACATCATCTGGGACAGCGAGATGAGCAAATTGCAGTCCTGAGTGAAACGTTCTGTGACAAGAAATCTTGTCAAGTTGTACCTGGTGTAAGGAAAGAAGGACATGGTTTCTCACAACGCTTAAGAGTTATCAGAGGTGGAGGACACTTGGTCCCTGTGTGTTGCGGAAAACAACGCGCCGTTCAAGTGAGACAATGTGGACTTTATAAGTGTAAATGAAAAAGAAAATCGAATAAAAGAGTAACAGCAGCTTTTTGAAAGCTCTATGAAATTCATATGAATCTCATATAAATAATAAATCAGTGCAGGTTCTTTCAGCTGTTTCCTACAAGGTCAAGTTTGAAAGGAGGGGAAGAAGGAAGAGTGCAGCCTAGTGATCAGGGTCGGGCATGTCAAGTTTCTTTTCAGGTCGAAGTTCGTTGCATTTGACGTGATAAGCTACAAGGCCCTTATGTTACGTTACCAAACCAGGAAATTGAACTTTTCCTTCAGTTTTCGGAGTGTAGCAGTATAGGGTTTTTTTTGGGGGGGGGGGGTGCCCGAAAATAAATGTGCTTTGTAGTCACATAAATATTGAATTTATCTCAAGGCCCAATAGCTTTCACTTCCAACAACTCTTATCTCAGCAACCAAATCTCTGTTCAGTCACTTTACACCAAGAATTTTTCGTTTCCATTTGTGGCTCTCTTTCACCGATCGCCATTTTAAAATGTCCTCTCTCCTCCTTTCCTTTTCTCTCTCCAGTATGTTTTCTCAGCAGCAGGCATCGCCCCAGTTTACCCAGCAGAATAACGGCAATATGTACAATGGCAACGGTGGGAACCTCAACAATGTCTCCATGGCCGCCAACATGGCACCCAGCAGCATGAGCAGTATGGGCCAGATGGCTGTCACATCCATGGCTTCAGGGCCGTCGCCCGGCCTACCTACCATGGGACAAGACCAGGTAAGGCACCACCGCTTACTTGACAGCAGCGCAGCCAGTGTAGATGATCGAGGATGTGAAACCCAGTAGTCAGTAGGAATTATTTGGTGGGGATGATCCCACCACTCATTTCGGTATTCTCATAGCGGAAGGCCTACAGTCTGCAAGATCTCAGCGCTGGCTAATGCAGAGGTCCGCTAGCAGTGGGAAACCTTGACATGATTGCATTCCCTGGTGGGATGCTGATTTAAAATCCATACGCTCTAGAGTTCAAGCTTAAGAGGTGCTTTTAGGTTAACAAAATAGAGCCCACAGGATTTGAAGCAGTAAACAACTTTGTCAAGGGATCTGGCGTTACTTATTGCCTCTTTCTAGTTCTCCCCATCAGCATAAAATCACTGCTGCCACTCGGATGGGGAAATATGTAATTCCAAGCCTGAAAAATGGAGCATGGTAATTTCAGAGTAATACTTTTTCTTAAAGGCCGCTCTACATTTGGCAGCTGTGAACCAGTCTTTGCCAACGCAGGCTGCTCAGACATGAAGACCGGCCTTAACGTTTGGTCTTGTCTGCCGTCTTGATCCTATTCACGTGAGGCGACGGGACAGATTGAGGGTTTCACACTTGAAGACTGAAATCAGAGCCGGTCAGCAGAATTTTGGGTCTTGAGCCCTTTCACACTAGAGGATAATTTGCCCCCGATTATCAGACCCCTGTGGTATCACTCGGCGAGGACAGCCCAACGCAAGAACCGGCCCAATTCTCACCAAGTGTAGAGCCGCCTTTAGACTTCTTAAAAATTAACTTTTTAGAGATATAAGTATTTCATCTGACAGAAAAGATTTTTATTTATATATATATATATATGTGTGTGTGTGTGTGTGTAGTTCAGCAGCCTGCAAGTAAATAATTTATTCTCATTAGTTCGTGGAACTCCTCCTGGCAGTTTTCCTACCTGAACTTGGAGGACAATGATGTAATCAGCCATAGGCACTTTACAGCCAGACCAATTAGCCTGTATAGATGTTGCTGCATATGTTTAAAGGCCGGCCTGCTAGACTATTAGATCATCATATGTTGGTTCTCGTAATGTGGCAAACCTGTCTCACGTGTGACTCATCTCAGATAAGCCGGCGCTTGCCAAACACACGCATGCGGGCACACTATACAGAATAAATACTGGGGCGAAGTCAGAAGTTAAGAAGCACTGACTAATGCAGTCTGAATGTGAGGCCACCGCAAACCGTCTGTAGATCCCATTGAAAAGGAAGGTAACTTTTAAGATCAGGGAAGACATGTTTTGTCCAAGTCGACACTGTGACTTTTAGTTCAACTCGGTTAATTTTCCTCCCTTGTCTCATCGCTGTTGATGGTTTGTGTGGAATGCGCTGTTGCTGCCTGTGATGCTTTCAGGCCCAATAAAAGAGCATAAATATTTAACAAAGGCATGCCACTGTTTGATCGTCTGCACTTCAGGCTGTTGTAAGGTACCAGTATATATCTGTTATTTGATTTATCCTTCTGCCCTGCTCATAGAAATATATTGGCACTTAGATTATTTCAATTATTTACTCTTAAGTCATTAGTGCTGCTCCAGCCAATTTATTGACTTGTTTTAGTTTGGATGGGGTTTTTTTTTTTTAGTTGGTTTCTAATTGTTGTTGTTTTTTTTGTTTGTTTTTTTTCCCTCCAAACAAATGAGGCTAATTCAGTTTGAACAAGGTCATCGGGCTTAGCACTCAGACGACCCTTTGAATCATCTGCATGTTAATGTGTGACGGCTAATCAAAATGTCTCTCTCCGTTGACAGAAATACTGTTGACCCGCGTGGGGCATCCAGCCAGCACCTCGGCGATCAGCCTGTTCAAGGAGTACGTCGGTCTCTGCTAACTTCTCGACTACCCAACCAACCGATGGCACCTTGAATCAGCCGGTTGACATCCTGACCTGACCCCGCCTCCCTAGCCCACTCTTTGCCGCCTGTCCCGAACCGGGGCCTCTCTTTGCCTGATCTGGAGGAGCCTGGTCCCTTCGAGGGATGTAGGAGGGGAGGGGGGGGTTGACCAGGGCTGGGGGGGGAACTTTTTAGTCCAACACGCCTAACCCCTCCAGCAGGAGAGCCTTGTGATGAGCCAGTCTGTCTGTCCAGCTGCATTCACCATAGTGTGACTTACTGTAGGCCTCTCGGTGGGGGGACACTGACCTCGGGGGTGGGGGAGGGGTGGGGGGGTTGGGGCAGCAGTGGGTGTGATCCCTCGCTCTCATGAATGTATTCCTCTCAGTGGACAGCGGCCATTTACAATCTCATCTCAAAACAATTTACAGTACACCCTCTTCTTCTTCTTTTTTTTTTTATCCTCCTCTTTGACCTGCTCAGACTTCGGTGACACCCCTGGATAGTTCCTAAACGGCAGCAAAGACTGCAAGTTATGTTCTGTGATTATGGATGGAGCTCAAACACTCAGCCGGTTTTGCCTTTTTACTGTTCAGGGTTTTTTTTTTTTCCCCCCGGACGAGTGGGAATCAAGACGTAGAATGAAGATGTGGTTTAAAAAAAAAAACTGATCCTTAAAGATACACTGCAGAAGAATGAATTTAGTGGAATGACGATTTGTATGATTAGACTAATTTAGTTAAGAGGTTTATAGTGTATTAAATTAAGTTTTATTTTTCTGTATAGATTCCTTTTAATTATTGTAGATGATCCTTTATTCTAGTAGCAGCAGGAAAAGAAATGATTTCTAAGATGGAGGAAAGTGTGAAAGGCACTTTTTTCCGTTGTACTGGTTGTATTCTGCTTGGAGAGACTCTTCTATCGACCTGTATTGTGGATTATACTTTGGTCCTATCTTCAGAAAAAAGATGTCAAAATCACATAAAAAAAAAAACACAGTGGATCACAGAGAGCTTGTACATAACAATAACTAAAACATTTTCTTTTCTATTTATTTTGTTCCTTAAGGGTTGTTACTCTCCCCTGTCTGGTCACAACTGTGCCGTGGAGCAAAGCATTGTGGGGTTTTACTTTTTGGTTTTGTTTTGATGTTTTGGTTTTTTGTTTTTTTTCATTTTCGTTTTGTTTCTGTATGTTTGGGAAGTGGAGTGGGATCTCGTGTTGCGGTACGATGCAGACAGGGGCGGCGGGTGGGTGGGCGACTGCGGTGTGTGGTGGCGAGGAGATTTCGGGCTCCTCCAGTCAGAGTTATGGGGTGGGGGGGTGTAGGATGGGAGTGGGAGGGGGGGGGTTAATATGTATACATTGTACAGATAATCGCTTGCTTCTCTGCCTTTAGAGTAGAACACCACAAAAAACAAAAAAAACAAAAAGATACTAACGGGACAAATTCAACACAGCCATACAATAACTAAAAAATAAAATAAAAGACAAAAAAAAGACAAAAAAACAAAATAAAGAAAAATAAAGAAAAGTGTGCTTTCTATGTTGTCTGGAGTGAAACGCTTCATACAAGCTGCTAGGTGCAAACTGTTCCGGCGTGATGTAAAACAAGCAATAACGATTACTTGAGAATCTTGGGTTATGTTTATTTTATTTTATTTTTATTTTTTTCCTTTTGTTTTCTGTTGGATTTTGTTTCTTCTTTTTTTTTTTTGTAATTTTTGTACAGTATCCTGAAGAGAGACACATTTTTGCTCCGCCTTTGGATGCAGTATTAAACAAACGAGATAGTTTTTTATTGCAGTTTGTACCAAGAAAGTCCACACACACACACACACACACACACGTTCCTATTTAGATTATGCAGCGTTGGCCAGGGGCGGTGGGGGCGGGGCCTCCCGACACGCCCCTCTTCCGCCTCCGGCCACTCCTCTATAGCAGAGGTCAGAGTTCAAAGACAAGCGCGCGCTCTGACAGACACTTAGCCATATTCTAGGACCTCAGGCAGTTGGCTCGACGGCAACGTGTTCGGCGACGGACGACCCGCCATTGTTCCTCCCCCCCGGCTGCGGGGTCGGGTTTGACCTCGTCCGTCACGTGAAAAGCAAGACCACCTTCTCTAACCTCAAAAAGTTACATTTTCCTCAAAAGCAAAACTTTTGATATCGTCTTATCTTAAAAACCCAGGAAAACTCGGAGCAAGCCAAATACCCCCCCCCTCCTCGCCTTTCAATTGGATACTTTGAATTCTACCGGCCTTTGTTTTTGGTTTTATTTTGGGATATTTTTTTGTTTTGTTTTGCTTTGTTGTTGTTGTTTTCTTTTACTTATTCTTATTTTATTTTGGAACTGCTAGACGATCTACCGGTGTGTTTTTAACGGCCCACAGGAACGCGGGTTCAAAAGACGTTCATGACGATATGTCGCGTCACAGGGTCACGTGTCGGCATTTCAGCATTGTCGTAAAAAAAGGGGGAGGGGGGGAAACGGAAGTCGGTCTGAATGTATCGTCAGGAGAATCCGGCCGACGACGTCCTGCCGGAGTCACGTGACGCCTGCGCAGTTTGCGCCGGCGTCCCGGCGCGGGTTTGGTTTTCGCGCGAGGTTCTCGCGAGTCGGAAGAATTCGCCGACTCTCTTGAAGCGCGCGGAGTGAAACCTTTTAGGGGCGGGGCCGCTTCCGGTGACGCGGGGCCGCTTCTGGTGACGCGTCGCCGCCGGGACTCTCTGGGGTCGTGATGCGGGTCGCCCCGCCCCCTCGCCCCCGCCCCCCCAGTAAATGCTGTTTTGTTTGTGAAACACAAGTCGAGAAGAACAAGCATTTTAGAGCCATTTTTAGGACCCCTCTCATATATATGTATATATATATATATATACGTATATATACATATATACACACACACACTCGCCCTTTGCAAATTTCCAAAGATTGTCAAGATTTTGAACAGACTTAAAGCCATGTGGTAGCAATGCATTTTCTAGCATTTATAACAGGACGGGAGCAAAACCAATTCTTTGCCCCTTTAACATACGAAGAAGAAGAAGAAGAAAAAAAAACCAACAATATCCAGGCTTTTGACCCACTAAACAAGATATCACTTCTCTATACTTATGGTTTTGGAGAACTTTAAATGTTTTTTGTATTTGTCTGCCAATTTCTTAGAGCTAAAATGCAAGAACCTTGAAATGCTAAAAACCTAGCATAATGCCTTAGATCTCGTCCGTTCTCGTTCTTGTACAATATGAAGCTGTGTGTGAAACTTTGTATAACGATCCGTGTACAACGCTGAATGGGTGCGTCATTGCTCCACACCTCTCGGGTGCTGCAGACCTGGCCACAGCACCGCGTCCCATCGCTCTGTCTCTCCTCTCTGTCGCTTCGACGACTGTGTTACGTCATTGGTTTTATTTTATTTTTAATTTTTTGTTTTTTTGTTTTTTTTTTCCCTTTCTCACGAATTTGGTTGTCGAGCTATGTATGGAAAAGACAATACATAGAGATATTGAAGCAATATGTAATATACCATATGAACTTTTTTTTGGAGAAAGCTTTAGTGTTGCCCGTTCCGAGATACTCCTGTTCTGTTCTGTTCTGTTCTGTTCGTTTTGTTCCCTGCATTGTTCACTGAAGTCACACTGTACACCCGCATTGACATTTGTAACCCTATAGTGTGAGCGTTTTATGCAAAGTTAGATATACAAGAGAAGTTAAACACAGTTATGCAAGTTGTGAACTAATATGGCTTCGCTGATGCTATTTGCCTTGTAAATAAAGAATTCTGTTATTGCAACGTTTCCAAACCCGACGGCGTTTCATTTGCCCCGGCGCTGCACGCGCGGCCCGCTCTCGCGAATCTGCGGGCGAGCAACGCGCGTGCGACGCGGTGTTGTTTGTACGCAGGTTGGGGAGACCGGCTGCTGGGGGAGACCGAGACCGGCTGCTGGGGGAGACCGAGACCGGCTGCTGGGGGAGATCGAGACCGGCTGCTGGGGGAGATCGAGACCGGCTGCTGGGGGAGACCGAGACCGGCTGCTGGGGGAGACCGAGACGGGCTGCTGGGGGGGACGGGCTGCTGGGGGAGACCGGCTGCTGGGGGAGATCGAGACCGGCTACTGGGGGAGACCGGCTGCTGGGGGAGATCGAGACCGGCTGCTGGGGGAGATCGAGACCGGCTGCTGGGGGAGACCGAGACCGGCTGCTGGGGGAGGCCGGCTGCTGGGGGAGACCGGCTGCTGGGGGAGACCGGCTGCTGGGGGAGACCGGCGGTCTCGTTCATTTGAGCTGCGTGGAAACCACACCACCTTTATTATGAGACGATCGCAGGAGTTCTGATCTGTTAAACGAGGTGGTTTTTGAAGGTTTTTGGGGTTTTTTTGGGGGGGGGGGTCGTTATTTGTTTTTTTTTTTCGTTTTCGTTTTCGTTTCTAGATTTTGGGGCGTTATAACGGCATAATCTCGGGTAAGAGCACGACCCTGTCGGACTTGTGCAGACATTAATCGATATATATATATATATATTATTTTTAATGTTTATTATTTATTAGTGACGCGTATCCCTGCAAATGCAAAGCATGCGGAGGATAAACCTGTTTTATTGGCTCCGCTGTGTGTGCTCGCGCGCGCGTGTGAGGGGGGTGGGTGGGGGGGGCTTTACTTATTCCCGGGGGTCTTTGACATGCACGGGGCTGAGCAGATCGCGAACCAATAGGAGCAGGAGGAGGCTGGTCTTGGAAGTCCGACCGTATACAGCGAGGATGAGGAAGAGGAGGCTGTCTGCCTTCACACACACACACACACACACACACACGCACGCACGCACGCGCACACACACACACACCGATGAGCCTTACCTGCTGGATGAAGCGACACGTGGCGCCCGAAGCCACCTCGTCACGCGGAGGAGTCCGCGCCGGCTCCCTGACTCTGAGCTAATTAACCTTCATCACCGGATCATTACAGGTGAGTTGGGGTGCGTTTCGTTTCGTTTCTCAAATTCTCCCTTTTTCGTTCCCCAACTGCACCGCAGTGCTCGAAAACGCGCCCCCTGGTCGGTGGTGGGGGGCGGTGTAACCTACACCCCCCCTCCATCTTATCATCATCGTTATCATTGTTGTTGTGATAAGTGTGTGTGTGGCACGCGGACCCCTCCTCGCCGCGTCTCTGCAGCGGTCGCGGGCCCGCACGCGGAGCCGTCTAAGCTTCATTAACGTTGACCTTTCGCCGCCGACCCACTGTTCCTTCATTCGCGGGTCGTGACCCCGGCTCGTCTCCGGGCGGCCCGAGCCCCTCTCCGATAGGTCAGCGGCGCGAGGTCAGATGTAGGAACCTCTGACGCGTGGATCCTCCGCCGGAAAGACCGCTGGTCCTGGTCCGGGCCCGAACCGCGGTGGGCCGTGTTCACCATCCACCATCCGTTCTCGCGTCCCCCCGGCGGTCCGGACGGGTCCCCCGGTCATCTCGAGAAGCGACCACATCCTGTTTAGATCCTTAACGTTTCCGCTTTCTTTTTCTTTTTTTTTTTACTCCCCCTGCGTTAAACTTTCCAGACCTGATCCTCCCCCCCTCCTCCCCCTCCTCCTCCTCCCTCCTCCCCCCTCCCCTCTCTCATCGTTACTTGAACAAGCGGGAGACCCCCCCCGCCTCCCATTCGCCGTCATGTCGGTGTCCCTGTCCAGCATCCCCGTGGTGAGGGACAGCAGCCGCATGCAGAACAGCGGCCCAGTCCGGGGCTTGGCTTTCTACCCGGGCCCCCTCGGCGCGCCGCAGTACGTGGACCTCTTCCCGGGGGGCCCGCACAGCCTCCTCCACCCTCTCAAGTCCCTCGGCCGCCTGGTGTCGGACACCCGGCAGGCGTCCATGCCCCTCCATTTCGCCGGCGGAGCTCCTCCGTTCCTGGGCCACGGCGGCCCCCCCTCCCTCAGCGGGCACATGGCGAGAGCCTCCAGCGGGTCCTACCTGAGTCCGCTGCACCCTCCGTATCCGAAACCGGAGGAGCTGGCCGCCGTGGTGACGGAGCACGCCGCCGGACCCCTGTCGGACTTCAGCAGCCCCGCGTCCAGCGAGAGGTCCTCCTCCACCTCCTCCGTCTCCCCGTCCAAGGAGGTTTTGCCTCGTCTCCGGGCCACAGACAGGCCCGCGTCACCAGCGGGGAAAACGCGCACGTACAATTTCAGCGAGGACGATCTGTTCTCCGTCCTGTACGGCTCGTCCCGCACCGAGGGGCGCAGCGGGGCTCGGGCCACGGCAGCAGGAGGAGCAGCAGGAGGAGGAGCAGGAGGAGTCCCCGCGCCCGGAGACCCAGGTGAGGTTTCACACCGCATGTCCGCAGTTGCCAATCTGATGGGTTTTATCCATTTTATGCGGCTGTTGCGAGGGTGTGCCCCCCCCCTCCAAAAAAAGTGGATTTTTTTTTATTCCGAGCACAGGACAGCCGGCATTTTAACTAATTATAGTCACTAATTTGCATTAAAGTAGAGACAGGGTCGCCCCCTTCGAGACTGCCGGCC